>NC_092088.1:90011865-90084365 GCF_045679555.1 Salvelinus alpinus | reverse complement strand
GGACACCAAAGAACTTGAAACTCTCAACCCGCTCCACTACAGCCCTGTCGATGTGAATGGGGTAGTGTTCGGCCCTCCTTTTCCTGTAGTCCACGATCATCTCCTTTGTCTTGATCACGTTCAGGGAGAGGTTGTTTTCCTGGCACCACACTGCCAGGTCTCTGACCTCCTTCCTATAGGCTGTCTCATCGTGGTCGGTGATCAGGCCTACCACGTTGTGTCGTCGGCAAACTTAATGATGGTGTTGGAGTTGTGTTTGGCCACGCAGTCATGAGTGAAGAGGGAGTACAGGAGGGGACTAAGCAGCACCCCTGAGGGGCCCCCGTGTTGAGGATCAGTGTGGCAAATGTGTTGTTGCCTACCCTTACCACCTGGGGGTGGCCCGTCAGGAAGTCCAGGATCCAGTTGCAGAGGGAGATGTTCAGTCCCAGGGTCTTCAGCTTAGTGATGAGCTCTGTGGGCACTATGGTGTTGAACGCTGAGCTGTCTGAGTGTTTCACTTACAAAAATCATCAATAAGACATCTACGATTGGAACCGGACAGAATCTAGACTTCCTCCAGATAGTGTAGGAGGAGAGTGACGTTACTGTAGATTGGAACCGGACAGAATCTAGACTTCCTCCAGATAGTGTAGGAGGAGAGTGACGTTACTGTAGATCGGAACCGGACAGAATCTAGACTTCCTCCAGATAGTGTAGGAGGAGAGTGACGTTACTGTAGATTGGAAAAGTGAGCTTTTCAGCCAGATGTAACTCCTCCATGACAACTGCTAGGCTATACTCGTTTCATCTAGGAGCCTATTTATGTTACAATAACTGTCCAGTGAACATATTAAAAGTTCATATTCTGATAACTCCTACCTAAACAATGTTGTTGACTCATCATATTCTAGTATTTGTGGCCAAAGCTTAAATTGGAGGAAATAACACTTAAAAAAACTCACCTCAAACTTGTATCTCAAACGCACCATTTAAAAAATGCTTATAGAGGATGATGTCATCTTACTGAGGAAGATGAGCTGACCAATCAGCAGTCTACTTTTTTATTTAACCTTTATTTAACTAGGCAAGTCAGTTAAGAACAAATTCTTATTTACAATGACGGTCTACCCCGGCCAAACCCTAACCCTAACGACACTAGGCCAATTGTGCGACTCCCAATCACAGCCGGCTGTGATACAGCCTGGAATCGAACCAGAGTCTGTAGTGATATTTCTAGCACTCTGTAGTGATGTTTCTAGCACTTAGATGCAGTGCCTTAGAGCGCTGTGCCACTCGGGAGCCCTACTACATTTATATTTAGAATGACCGGTTTACGTTGTTGGGGTATGCCTACACCATTTAAACACAGAAAAGCTGCTTTTAAACATACTTAATTACAATTTTTTGGAAGAAAAACTACTTCACTCATATTGTAATTAATTATAGGTCATATTTCATAGAAATCTGGAAACACTGGACAGTTACTTTAATGTCATCTCTACCTTTCTGACCATCTGATCAAATATAAAATACATTACTACTAAACCTGGGCTGTTCCTGTTCCTGTCAGTCCCCTCACGCAAAAGTCTAAATGGGATCCTTGGGATGTTGCCATGTAAAACTGTTACGGTCAAGGTTAGGGTTAGGTAAGGGTTATGGTTAAGGTTAGGATAAGGGTTAGGGTTAGGATAAGGGTAAGGGTTATGGTTAAGGTTAGGATAAGGGTAAGGGGTAAGGTTTAAGGTAGGGGCATCCCAAGGATCCCACTTAGCATCTACCCCCCCACTGTCTGTGGCTTCTCTAAATGCCTGAGACATCTACAGTATATGACCCCGTTTCAAGTGAAATAAGATCCATTGTCAAGCGCTTTGAGGCAGGGTATTTCTTCTCCATATCCCTCAGAAGACCAGACAAATTACTGAGGTGGGATGGTGCTTCTCTGAAGTATAGAAATAGATTCCTCTACATTTGTTATTTTCTCTCCTCCTTCCTCTCCTTCCTCCCCTTCTCTTTCTCTCTCCCTCCTGCTTTCCCTTCTCCCTCTATCTCTCTGTCTCTTCCCTCTACCCCCAATTTCCTCCCTCTGTCGCTCTCTCTCTCTATCCCTCTCTTCCTCCCTCCCTCTCTTCTCCTCTTCTCTCTTTTTCCCTCTCATGTCTGACAGATGACTGGGGATTCTTACTGTTTCTCAAGACATCCAGTGTGTGTGTGTGTGTGTGTGTGTGTGTGTGTGTGTGTGTGTGTGTGTGTGTGTGTGTGTGTGTGTGTGTGTGTGTGTGTGTGTGTGTGTGTGTGTGTGTGTGTGTGTGTGTGTGTGTGTGTGTGTGTGTGTGTGTGTGTGTGTGGGAAGATTGGAGAAGCAAGAGGTAGATGTGCAAGTAGGCGATAACGGCATTGCGAGTTGCAGGTTACCGTTTATTGTTATTAATCTTTCCCTGGAAGCTGGGCCAGCTAGATGATTTCTGGGCCAGCTAGATGGGCCAGCTGCAAAGTCAAAATGAGCTATTATCGTAAAAATTAATGAATACAAAAATGTGCTATTTGGGTTAGCATTGTGGTGTCACAGGAAGGCCATAAAGATCATCAAGGACAACAACCACCCAAGCCACTGCCTGTTCACCCCACTATCATCCAGAAGGCGAGGTCAGTACAGGTGCATCAAAGCAGGGACCGATAGACTGAAAAACAGCTTCTATCTCAAGGCCATCAGACTGTTAAACAGCCACCACTAACATTGAGTGGCTGCTGCCAACATACTGACTCAACTCCAGCTCACTTTAATAATGGAAATTGATGGAAATTGATCAAAAATGTATCACTAGCCACTTTAAACAATGCCACTTAATATAATGTATATGTATATACTGTACTCTATATCATCTACTGCATCTTGCCATCTTTATGTAATACATGTATCACTAACCACTTTAAACTATGCACTTTTATGTTTACATACCCTACATTACTCATCTCATATGTATATACTGTACTCGATACCATCTACTGCATCTTGCCTATGCCGTTCTGTACCATCACTCATCCATATATCTTTATGTACATATTCTTTATCCCTTTACACTTGCGTGTATAAGGTAGTAGTTGTGGAATTGATAGGTTAGATTACTCGTTGGTTATTACTGCATTGTCGGAACTAGAAGCACAAGCATTTCGCTACAATCGCATTAACATCTGCTAACCATGTGTATGTGACAAATAAAATTTGATTTGATTTGAAATGTTCTGACTTTGTGGCTGTGCCAGCTAGTGATCCCTCCGCAGAGCTGCCTCCAGGGCATGATTCATGACAATACATGCCAACCTGCTACAGAGTTAGAGAATGAGGTAAAAGAGAAAGAGAAACAGCAAAGCTTTACTTCTAAATATTCTTATCCTTGGTATCAGACCAGCGCTATATCAGGCAGAAAACTCCATCAAGACATAACTACAGTAAAGGCAAAGTAAAGGACAACCAGATACGGTGTTGGTGACTTTGCCTTGACTGTGTTGGCTGTCCTGTGTGGCTCACTTGGTCGAGCTGCACTGCCATAAAAGATGGTATCATGAAGGAGAGGAAATGCAGGTTTAAATTTCACCAAGTAGAAAGGAAAGAGGTAGAAAGGATGCTGTTGTCTCTGTCGGATGACACGTCACCTGGAACAGATCATCTGGACACCAAATAGAGTTACAGCTAACCAAACATCTAACCAAACATCTAGCCCAATCGCTCATATTTGCCATAAGTGCTTGATGTATGGGGTGTGCCCAGAAGTCTGGAAAGGGTCGAAGGTTATTCCACTACTTAAGGATACAACATCTGCATTCACTGGCCCTCATAGTCGTCCTATAAGCTTGCTGCCTGTTAAATCAATTATTGGAAAAAATTGTATCTGTACAAATCGTGGATTATTTCTCATGTAATGGTCTGATAACGGGTTTCCAGCATGCATACAAAGAAGGACATTCTACGAGTACGGCCTCTGCACAAATGACAGATGATTGGTTAAAGAGTATGGATGACAGGAAGTTAGTTGGTGCAGTGTTGCTAGATTTCAGTGCTGCTTCTGATGTCATCTATCATGAACTGTTACTAGGTAAACTCAAATTGATATGAACAAATTGTTGTTGAACATATTTTAAACTAACTGTATTGTATTTGGTTCAAGATACAGTATATGCTTGCTGATGATCTCCAATTGAATTTGTCGATGAATAGAACGCATGTAGAGGAAGTGGAAAAAACAACACTACTAGGTGTCATGTTGGACGCAGCTTTATCCTGGTCAGAACACATAGATCATAGTGTTATTAAGATGGGTAAGAGTACTGTCCAGTTATATGGTCAATCCCTGGTCCTATCACACTTAGAGTACTGTCCAGTTATATGGTCAATCCCTGGTCCTATCACACTTAGAGTACTGTCCAGTTATATGGTCAATCCCTGGTCCTATCACACTTAGAGTACTGTCCAGTTATATGGTCAATCCTTGGTCCTATCATACTTAGAGTACTGTCCAGTTATATGGTCAATCCCTGGTCCTATCACACTTAGAGTACTGTCCAGTTATATGGTCAATCCCTGGTCCTATCACACTTAGAGTACTGTCCAGTTATATGGTCAATCCCTGGTCCTATCACACTTAGAGTACTGTCCAGTTATATGGTCAATCCCTGGTCCTATCACACTTAGAGTACTGTCCAGTTATATGGTCAATCCCTGGTCCTATCACACTTAGAGTACTGTCCAGTTATATGGTCAATCCCTGGTCCTATCACACTTAGAGTACTGTCCAGTTATATGGTCAATCCCTGGTCCTATCACACTTAGAGTACTGTCCAGTTATATGGTCAATCCCTGGTCCTATCACACTTAGAGTACTGTCCAGTTATATGGTCAATCCCTGGTCCTATCACACTTAGAGTACTGTCCTGTTACAGGGCTTTATGCAGAGAGAACATGGCCTCATTAGACTACAGTAGGTCCCAGGGCTTTATGGACAGAGAAGACCATGGTCTCATTAGACTACAGTAGGTCCCAGGGCTTTATGCAGAGAGAACATGTTCTCATTAGACTACAGTAGGTCCCAGGGCTTTATGGACAGAGATGAACATGGTCTCATTAGACTACAGTAGGTCCCAGGGCTTTATGGACAGAGATGAACATGGTCTCATTAGACTACAGTAGGTCCCAGGGCTTTATGGACAGAGATGAACATGGTCTCATTAGACTACAGTAGGTCCCAGGGCTTTATGGACAGAGAAGAACATGGTCTCATTAGACTACAGTAGGTCCCAGGGCTTTATGGACAGAGAAGAACATGTTCTCATTAGACTACAGTAGGTCCCAGGGCTTTATGGACAGAGAAGAACATGTTCTCATTAGGCTACAGTAGGTCCCAGGGCTTTATGGACAGAGATGAACATGGTCTCATTAGGCTACAGTAGGTCCCAGGGCTTTATACAGAGAGGAGAACATGTTCACATTAGGCTACAGTAGGTCCCAGGGCTTTATGGACAGAGAACATGTTCTCATTAGGCTACAGTAGGTCCCAGGGCTTTATGGACAGAGATGAACATGTTCTCATTAGGCTACAGTAGGTCCCAGGGCTTTATGGACAGAGAGAACATGTTCTCATTAGACTACAGTAGGTCCCAGGGCTTTATACAGAGAGGAGAACATGTTCACATTAGGCTACAGTAGGTCCCAGGGCTTTATGGACAGAGAACATGTTCTCATTAGGCTACAGTAGGTCCCAGGGCTTTATGGACAGAGATGAACATGGTCTCATTAGGCTACAGTAGGTCCCAGGGCTTTATGGACAGAGAAGAACATGTTCTCATTAGACTACAGTAGGTCCCAGGGCTTTATGGACAGAGAAGAACATGTTCTCATTAGACTACAGTAGGTCCCAGGGCTTTATGGACAGAGAAGAACATGTTCTCATTAGACTACAGTAGGTCCCAGGGCTTTATGGACAGAGATGAACATGGTCTCATTAGGCTACAGTAGGTCCCAGGGCTTTATGGACAGAGAAGAACATGTTCTCATTAGACTACAGTAGGTCCCAGGGCTTTATGGACAGAGAAGAACATGGTCTCATTAGACTACAGTAGGTCCCAGGGCTTTATGGACAGAGAAGAACATGTTCTCATTAGACTACAGTAGGTCCCAGGGCTTTATGGACAGAGATGAACATGGTCTCATTAGGCTACAGTAGGTCCCAGGGCTTTATGGACAGAGATGAACATGGTCTCATTAGGCTACAGTAAGTCCCAGGGCTTTATGGACAGAGAAGAACATGGTCTCATTAGACTACAGTAGGTCCCAGGGCTTTATGGACAGAGATGAACATGGTCTCATTAGGCTACAGTAAGTCCCAGGGCTTTATGGACAGAGAAGAACATGGTCTCATTAGACTACAGTAGGTCCCAGGGCTTTATGGACAGAGAAGAACATGGTCTCATTAGGCTACAGTAGGTCCCAGGGCTTTATGGACAGAGATGAACATGGTCTCATTAGGCTACAGTAGGTCCCAGGGCTTTATGGACAGAGAAGAACATGGTCTCATTAGACTACAGTAGGTCCCAGGGCTTTATGGACAGAGAAGAACATGGTCTCATTAGGCTACAGTAGGTCCCAGGGCTTTATGGACAGAGATGAACATGGTCTCATTAGGCTACAGTAGGTCCCAGGGCTTTATGGACAGAGAAGAACATGGTCTCATTAGACTACAGTAGGTCCCAGGGCTTTATACAGAGAGAAGAACATGTTCTCATTAGACTACAGTAGGTCCCAGGGCTTTATGGACAGAGAACATGTTCTCATTAGACTACAGTAGGTCCCAGGGCTTTATGGACAGAGATGAACATGGTCTCATTAGACTACAGTAGGTCCCAGGGCTTTATGGACAGAGAACATGTTCTCATTAGACTACAGTAGGTCCCAGGGCTTTATGGACAGAGATGAACATGTTCTCATTAGACTACAGTAGGTCCCAGGGCTTTATGGACAGAGAAGAACATGGTCTCATTAGACTACAGTAGGTCCCAGGGCTTTATACAGAGAGAAGAACATGGTCTCATTAGACTACAGTAGGTCCCAGGGCTTTATGGACAGAGATGAACATGGTCTCATTAGGCTACAGTAGGTCCCAGGGCTTTATGGACAGAGAACATGTTCTCATTAGACTACAGTAGGTCCCAGGGCTTTATGCAGAGAGAAGAACATGTTCTCATTAGACTACAGTAGGTCCCAGGGCTTTATGGACAGAGAAGAACATGGTCTCATTAGACTACAGTAGGTCCCAGGGCTTTATGGACAGAGATGAACATGGTCTCATTAGGCTACAGTAGGTCCCAGGGCTTTATGGACAGAGATGAACATGGTCTCATTAGGCTACAGTAAGTCCCAGGGCTTTATGGACAGAGATGAACATGGTCTCATTAGACTACAGTAGGTCCCAGGGCTTTATGCAGAGAGAACATGTTCTCATTAGACTACAGTAGGTCCCAGGGCTTTATGGACAGAGAACATGGTCTCATTAGACTACAGTAGGTCCCAGGGCTTTATGCAGAGAGAACATGTTCTCATTAGACTACAGTAGGTCCCAGGGCTTTATGGACAGAGAACATGGTCTCATTAGACTACAGTAGGTCCCAGGGCTTTATGCAGAGAGAACATGTTCTCATTAGACTACAGTAGGTCCCAGGGCTTTATGGACAGAGAACATGTTCTCATTAGACTACAGTAGGTCCCAGGGCTTTATGGACAGAGAACATGTTCTCATTAGACTACAGTAGGTCCCAGGGCTTTATGGACAGAGATGAACATGGTCTCATTAGGCTACAGTAAGTCCCAGGGCTTTATGGACAGAGATGAACATGGTCTCATTAGACTACAGTAGGTCCCAGGGCTTTATGCAGAGAGAACATGGTCTCATTAGACTACAGTAGGTCCCAGGGCTTTATGCAGAGAGAAGAACATGGTCTCATTAGGCTACAGTAAGTCCCAGGGCTTTATGGACAGAGAAGAACATGGTCTCATTAGACTACAGTAGGTCCCAGGGCTTTATGGACAGAGAACATGGTCTCATTAGACTACAGTAGGTCCCAGGGCTTTATGGACAGAGAGAACATGTTCACATTAGACTACAGTAGGTCCCAGGGCTTTATGGACAGAGAAGAACATGGTCTCATTAGACTACAGTAGGTCCCAGGGCTTTATGGACAGAGAACATGTTCTCATTAGACTACAGTAGGTCCCAGGGCTTTATGCAGAGAGAAGAACATGTTCACATTAGACTACAGTAGGTCCCAGGGCTTTATGGACAGAGAAGAACATGGTCTCATTAGACTACAGTAGGTCCCAGGGCTTTATGGACAGAGAACATGGTCTCATTAGACTACAGTAGGTCCCAGGGCTTTATGGACAGAGAGAACATGTTCACATTAGACTACAGTAGGTCCCAGGGCTTTATGCACAGAGAACATGGTCTCATTAGACTACAGTAGGTCCCAGGGCTTTATGGACAGAGAAGAACATGTTCTCATTAGACTACAGTAGGTCCCAGGGCTTTATGGACAGAGAACATGTTCTCATTAGACTACAGTAGGTCCCAGGGCTTTATGAACAGAGAACATGGTCTCATTAGACTACAGTAGGTCCCAGGGCTTTATGGACAGAGAGAACATGTTCTCATTAGACTACAGTAAGTCCCAGGGCTTTATGGACAGAGATGAACATGGTCTCATTAGACTACAGTAGGTCCCAGGGCTTTATGGACAGAGATGAACATGGTCTCATTAGGCTACAGTAGGTCCCAGGGCTTTATGGACAGAGATGAACATGGTCTCATTAGGCTACAGTAGGTCCCAGGGCTGTATGGACAGAGGAGAACATGTTCTCATTAGACTACAGTAGGTCCCAGGGCTTTATGCAGAGAGAACATGGTCTCATTAGACTACAGTAGGTCCCAGGGCTTTATGGACAGAGATGAACATGGCCTCATTAGGCTACAGTAAGTCCCAGGGCTTTATGGACAGAGAAGAACATGGTCTCATTAGGCTACAGTAGGTCCCAGGGCTTTATGGACAGAGATGAACATGGTCTCATTAGGCTACAGTAGGTCCCAGGGCTTTATGGACAGAGAAGAACATGGTCTCATTAGACTACAGTAGGTCCCAGGGCTTTATGCAGAGAGAACATGGTCTCATTAGACTACAGTAGGTCCCAGGGCTTTATGGACAGAGATGAACATGGCCTCATTAGGCTACAGTAGGTCCCAGGGCTTTATGGACAGAGATGAACATGGTCTCATTAGGCTACAGTAAGTCCCAGGGCTTTATGGACAGAGAAGAACATGGTCTCATTAGACTACAGTAGGTCCCAGGGCTTTATGCAGAGAGAACATGGTCTCATTAGACTACAGTAGGTCCCAGGGCTTTATGGACAGAGATGAACATGGCCTCATTAGGCTACAGTAGGTCCCAGGGCTTTATGGACAGAGATGAACATGGTCTCATTAGGCTACAGTAAGTCCCAGGGCTTTATGGACAGAGATGAACATGGCCTCATTAGGCTACAGTAGGTCCCAGGGCTTTATGCACTGAGATGAACATGGTCTCATTAGGCTACAGTAGGTCCCAGGGCTTTATGCACTGAGATGAACATGGTCTCATTAGGCTACAGTAGGTCCCAGGGCTTTATGCACTGAGATGAACATGGTCTCATTAGGCTACAGTAAGTCCCAGGGCTTTATGGACAGAGATGAACATGGTCTCATTAGGCTACAGTAGGTCCCAGGGCTTTATGGACAGAGATGAACATGGTCTCATTAGGCTACAGTAGGTCCCAGGGCTTTATGGACAGAGAAGAACATGGTCTCATTAGACTACAGTAGGTCCCAGGGCTTTATACAGAGAGAAGAACATGTTCTCATTAGACTACAGTAGGTCCCAGGGCTTTATGGACAGAGAACATGTTCTCATTAGACTACAGTAGGTCCCAGGGCTTTATGGACAGAGATGAACATGGTCTCATTAGACTACAGTAGGTCCCAGGGCTTTATGGACAGAGAACATGTTCTCATTAGGCTACAGTAGGTCCCAGGGCTTTATGGACAGAGATGAACATGTTCTCATTAGACTACAGTAGGTCCCAGGGCTTTATGGACAGAGAAGAACATGGTCTCATTAGACTACAGTAGGTCCCAGGGCTTTATACAGAGAGAAGAACATGGTCTCATTAGACTACAGTAGGTCTCAGGGCTTTATGGACAGAGATGAACATGGTCTCATTAGGCTACAGTAGGTCCCAGGGCTTTATGGACAGAGAACATGTTCTCATTAGACTACAGTAGGTCCCAGGGCTTTATGCAGAGAGAAGAACATGTTCTCATTAGACTACAGTAGGTCCCAGGGCTTTATGGACAGAGAAGAACATGGTCTCATTAGACTACAGTAGGTCCCAGGGCTTTATGGACAGAGATGAACATGGTCTCATTAGGCTACAGTAGGTCCCAGGGCTTTATGGACAGAGATGAACATGGTCTCATTAGGCTACAGTAAGTCCCAGGGCTTTATGGACAGAGATGAACATGGTCTCATTAGACTACAGTAGGTCCCAGGGCTTTATGCAGAGAGAACATGTTCTCATTAGACTACAGTAGGTCCCAGGGCTTTATGGACAGAGAACATGGTCTCATTAGACTACAGTAGGTCCCAGGGCTTTATGCAGAGAGAACATGTTCTCATTAGACTACAGTAGGTCCCAGGGCTTTATGGACAGAGAACATGGTCTCATTAGACTACAGTAGGTCCCAGGGCTTTATGCAGAGAGAACATGTTCTCATTAGACTACAGTAGGTCCCAGGGCTTTATGGACAGAGAACATGTTCTCATTAGACTACAGTAGGTCCCAGGGCTTTATGGACAGAGAACATGTTCTCATTAGACTACAGTAGGTCCCAGGGCTTTATGGACAGAGATGAACATGGTCTCATTAGGCTACAGTAAGTCCCAGGGCTTTATGGACAGAGATGAACATGGTCTCATTAGACTACAGTAGGTCCCAGGGCTTTATGCAGAGAGAACATGGTCTCATTAGACTACAGTAGGTCCCAGGGCTTTATGCAGAGAGAAGAACATGGTCTCATTAGGCTACAGTAAGTCCCAGGGCTTTATGGACAGAGAAGAACATGGTCTCATTAGACTACAGTAGGTCCCAGGGCTTTATGGACAGAGAACATGGTCTCATTAGACTACAGTAGGTCCCAGGGCTTTATGGACAGAGAGAACATGTTCACATTAGACTACAGTAGGTCCCAGGGCTTTATGGACAGAGAAGAACATGGTCTCATTAGACTACAGTAGGTCCCAGGGCTTTATGGACAGAGAACATGTTCTCATTAGACTACAGTAGGTCCCAGGGCTTTATGCAGAGAGAAGAACATGTTCACATTAGACTACAGTAGGTCCCAGGGCTTTATGGACAGAGAAGAACATGGTCTCATTAGACTACAGTAGGTCCCAGGGCTTTATGGACAGAGAACATGGTCTCATTAGACTACAGTAGGTCCCAGGGCTTTATGGACAGAGAGAACATGTTCACATTAGACTACAGTAGGTCCCAGGGCTTTATGCACAGAGAACATGGTCTCATTAGACTACAGTAGGTCCCAGGGCTTTATGGACAGAGAAGAACATGTTCTCATTAGACTACAGTAGGTCCCAGGGCTTTATGGACAGAGAACATGTTCTCATTAGACTACAGTAGGTCCCAGGGCTTTATGAACAGAGAACATGGTCTCATTAGACTACAGTAGGTCCCAGGGCTTTATGGACAGAGAGAACATGTTCTCATTAGACTACAGTAAGTCCCAGGGCTTTATGGACAGAGATGAACATGGTCTCATTAGACTACAGTAGGTCCCAGGGCTTTATGGACAGAGATGAACATGGTCTCATTAGGCTACAGTAGGTCCCAGGGCTTTATGGACAGAGATGAACATGGTCTCATTAGGCTACAGTAGGTCCCAGGGCTGTATGGACAGAGGAGAACATGTTCTCATTAGACTACAGTAGGTCCCAGGGCTTTATGCAGAGAGAACATGGTCTCATTAGACTACAGTAGGTCCCAGGGCTTTATGGACAGAGATGAACATGGCCTCATTAGGCTACAGTAAGTCCCAGGGCTTTATGGACAGAGAAGAACATGGTCTCATTAGGCTACAGTAGGTCCCAGGGCTTTATGGACAGAGATGAACATGGTCTCATTAGGCTACAGTAGGTCCCAGGGCTTTATGGACAGAGAAGAACATGGTCTCATTAGACTACAGTAGGTCCCAGGGCTTTATGCAGAGAGAACATGGTCTCATTAGACTACAGTAGGTCCCAGGGCTTTATGGACAGAGATGAACATGGCCTCATTAGGCTACAGTAGGTCCCAGGGCTTTATGGACAGAGATGAACATGGTCTCATTAGGCTACAGTAAGTCCCAGGGCTTTATGGACAGAGAAGAACATGGTCTCATTAGACTACAGTAGGTCCCAGGGCTTTATGCAGAGAGAACATGGTCTCATTAGACTACAGTAGGTCCCAGGGCTTTATGGACAGAGATGAACATGGCCTCATTAGGCTACAGTAGGTCCCAGGGCTTTATGGACAGAGATGAACATGGTCTCATTAGGCTACAGTAAGTCCCAGGGCTTTATGGACAGAGATGAACATGGCCTCATTAGGCTACAGTAGGTCCCAGGGCTTTATGCACTGAGATGAACATGGTCTCATTAGGCTACAGTAGGTCCCAGGGCTTTATGCACTGAGATGAACATGGTCTCATTAGGCTACAGTAGGTCCCAGGGCTTTATGCACTGAGATGAACATGGTCTCATTAGGCTACAGTAAGTCCCAGGGCTTTATGGACAGAGATGAACATGGTCTCATTAGGCTACAGTAAGTCCCAGGGCTGTATGGACAGAGATGAACATGGTCTCATTAGGCTACAGTAAGTCCCAGGGCTGTATGGACAGAGATGAACATGGTCTCATTAGGCTACAGTAGGTCCCAGGGCTTTATGCACTGAGATGAACATGGTCTCATTAGGCTACAGTAAGTCCCAGGGCTTTATGGACAGAGATGAACATGGTCTCATTAGGCTACAGTAAGTCCCAGGGCTGTATGGACAGAGATGAACATGGTCTCATTAGGCTACAGTAGGTCCCAGGGCTTTATGGACAGAGATGAACATGGTCTCATTAGGCTACAGTAAGTCCCAGGGCTGTATGTCTGTAACTGTTATGTGTTGTGACATCATGTGTTATGCTATTCATTGTTTAGGCCTCTACGTCGAAGAGGGAAATAAAACATCTCAATCACACAGAACTGCTGACATAATAGGCCTTTAACTTTCTGTCTCCCAAGCTGACATGGGTTTCCTGTTCTATTTCACATCAGGGTTTCTGCTCTACACTTCTCCTGTATGTCACATTAGCAGACCAGACACAGAGTCACAGACACGGACTGTAAAAGAGAGTGAGATACAGTAACCCTCACAGACACAGCTGGTCACAGACCGACACAGCAACCGTCAGTGGTAATAGGAAGTGGCTGTGGAGATCTGATAAGACTGGCTGGGGCCGGAGGTAACAACATTCACAGAAAGCTCATTGCTTGTTCATGGCAGGAAATTTCCCACTGGGCACGGACGTCAATTCAACGTCTATTCTACGTTGGTTCAACGTCATTTCATTGAAATGAAGTGGATACAACGTTGATTCAACGAGTGTGTGCCCAGTGGCTCTTTGCAATCTGAACTGCATGTAACATAGAGGTGGTTTTTGAAAGTGGGGAGTTGCCATGGCAACGTGATGCTGTGTAGACCAGAGTACTCTCATCCAACAGCTACCGCTGTGAACCTTCTGATGTTACTTTCTATCTGACAAGAGAGAAATATAATAGACAGCAACCACAACATTACAATATAAGGGTAAAGGAAACTGCAACATTAAGTGTCTTAATAGGGCGTTGGGCCAACACGAGCCAGAACAGCCAGAATGACACTTGTCATAGAGTCTACACGTGTCTGGAACTCTATTGGAGGGATGCAACACCATTCTTCCATGAGAAATTCCATCATTTGGTGTTTTGTTGAAGTTGGTGGAAACTGCTGTCTCAGGTGCTGCTCCAGAATCTCCTAGAAGTCTTCATTTGGGTTGAGATCTGGTGACTGAGACAGACATGGCATACAGAGTTTTCATGCTCATCAAACCATTCAGTTACCACTCTTGCCCTGTGGATGGGAGCAATGTCATCCTATGTGGGCATAGCCGTGGTAGACAAAATAATGGCCTGCCCAGCATTTTTATACATGACCCTAAGCATGATGGGATGTTAATTGCTTAATTAACTCAGGAACCACACCTGTGTGGAAGCACCTGCTTTCAATACACTTTGTATCCCTCATTTACTCCCGTGTTTATTTTGTCAGTTACCTGTACATCCACTGGGGAATAAAGAAGCTGTTCATCTCTGTGTCTGTCCCTGTGTCCCAATTATCTGTCATTTCTCCCAAACTGTTGCACTCCTGCCCACACATTTGAAAACATTGGATTGATGTAAACATGTGCTAGAGGCAGTTTTCACCCACCATATTTCTTATACCCGTCTTATAGAAATAATATAATTGTGCCTTGAATTAGTCCTTTTGGAAGTTTTTCTTCGTAATCCCTTATCAGAACCAGACACATAGTTCTTATACCACCTTCTCTATCTAATCCATGAAGGGAAGTGACCAAGTGCACATTTCGGGAAAGAGAACAGCAAAAACTCATCAATCAAGTCCGTAAGTGCGCGCACACACATCTACAAACGCATCCCCACACACACAGACACACACATCTACAAACGCATCCCCCCACATACAGACACACACATCTACAAACGCATCCCCCCACACACATACACACACATCTACAAACGCATCCCCACACACACAGACACACACATCTACAAACGCATCCCCCCACACACAGACACACACATCTACAAACGCATCCCCACACACACAGACACACACATCTACAAACGCATCCCCCCACACACAGACACACACATCTACAAACGCATCCCCACACACACATACACACACATCTACAAACGCATCCCCACACACACAGACACACACATCTACAAACGCATCCCCCCACACACATACACACACATCTACAAACGCATCCCCACACACACATACACACACATCTACAAACGCATCCCCCCACACACAGACACACACATCTACAAACGCATCCCCCCACACACATACACACACATCTACAAACGCATCCCCCCACACACAGACACACACATCTACAAACGCATCCCCACACACACATACACACCCATCTACAAACGCATCCCCACACACACAGACACACACATCTACAAACGCATCCCCCCACACACATACACACACATCTACAAACGCATCCCCACACACACATACACACACATCTACAAACGCATCCCCCCACACACAGACACACACATCTACAAACGCATCCCCCCACACACATACACACACATCTACAAACGCATCCCCCCACACACAGACACACACATCTACAAACGCATCCCCCCACACACATACACACACATCTACAAACGCATCCCCCCACACACAGACACACACATCTACAAACGCATCCCCACACACACATACACACACATCTACAAACGCATCCCCACACACACATACACACACATCTACAAACGCATCCCCCCACACACATACACACACATCTACAAACGCATCCCCACACACACATGCTTTTGGAAAGAACCTGGATTTACCCCTTACAGAGACCTACATTATTTATCAACTTAGTAGACACTCCTTTCTGTATCTGGGGCAATTTACAGTTTCATATTTTCATCCTTGAGACATTGAGCATCGGATAGGATCAGGACTTTGCAGAGATGCATAGTTACAACAATGGAATAATTACTTAATATAGATTCCTGATCCAACCAAAACCAGTCACCTTTCTATTTTGGAAGTTAACTGTAAAAGTATGAAACCTGGGAAAATTCCCAGGAAAGAGCAATAACAGAACAACAATCCATTTCCGAGTAGAACAATTGTCCAAACCTGTAAACCTGGTCTGACTCATAGAGCGCATTAGCTAACTGGTTCATATCATTTATATATAGCGCATTAGCTAACTGGTTCATATCATTTATATATACCGCATTAGCTAACTGGTTCATATCAGTCATATATACCGCATTAGCTAACTGGTTCATATCATTTATATATAGCGCATTAGCTAACTGGTTCATATCATATATATATAGCGCATTAGCTAACTGGTTCATATCATTTATATATAGCGCATTAGCTAACTGGTTCATATCATTTATATAGCGCATTAGCTAACTGGTTCATATCATTTATATATAGCGCATTAGCTAACTGGTTCATATCATTTATATATAGCGCATTAGCTAACTGGTTCATATCATTTATATATACAGCATTAGCTAACTGGTTCATATCATTTATATAGCTTATTAGCTAACTGGTTCATATCACTTGTATAGCTCATTAGCTAACTGGTTCATATCACTTGTATAGCTCATTAGCTAACTGGTTCATATCATTTATATAGCTCATTAGCTAACTGGTTCATATCATTTATATATACAGCATTAGCTAACTGGTTCATATCATTTATATAGCTTATTAGCTAACTGGTTCATATCACTTGTATAGCTCATTAGCTAACTGGTTCATATCACTTGTATAGCTCATTAGCTAACTGGTTCATATCATTTATATAGCTCATTAGCTAACTGGTTCATATCACTTGTATAGCTCATTAGCTAACTGGTTCATATCACTTGTATAGCTCATTAGCTAACTGGTTCATATCACTTGTATAGCTTATTA
This sequence comes from Salvelinus alpinus, assembly GCF_045679555.1. NCBI lineage: Eukaryota > Metazoa > Chordata > Actinopteri > Salmoniformes > Salmonidae > Salvelinus > Salvelinus alpinus. Next base: position 90,067,440 of record NC_092088.1, on the reverse strand, counting down.
GCTAACTGGTTCATATCACTTGTATAGCTCATTAGCTAACTGGTTCATATCACTTGTATAGCTCATTAGCTAACTGGTTCATATCACTTGTATAGCTCATTAGCTAACTGGTTCATATCACTTGTATAGCTCATTAGCTAACTGGTTCATATCACTTGTATAGCTCATTAGCTAACTGGTTCATATCACTTGTACAGCTCATTAGCTAACTGGTTCATATCACTTGTATAGCTCATTAGCTAACTGGTTCATATCAGTCATATATAGCGCATTAGCTAACTGGTTCATATCAGTCATAGAGTGGCAAGAAAAAGTACGTGAACACTTTGGAATTACCTGGATTTCTGCATACATTTTACAGAAAATGTTATCTGATCTTAATCTAAGTCACAACACAGTGTGCTTAAACTAATAACATACAAATTATTGCATTTTCTTGTCTATATTGAATACATAATTTAAACATTCACAGTGTAGGTTGGAAAAAGTATGTGAACCCCAAGGCTAATGACTTCTCCAAAGCTAATTGGAGTCAGGAGTCAACTAACCTGGAGTCGAATCAATGAGACGAGATTGGAGATTTAAGTTAGAGCTGCCCTGCCCTATAAAAAACACTCACCAAATTAGAGTTTGCTCTTCACAATTATTATTGCCTGATGTGAACCATGCCTCGAACAAAAGAGATCTCAGAAGACCTAAGACTAAGAATGATTGCCTTGCATAAAGCTGGAAAGGGAAACAAAAGTATCTCTAAAAGTCAGTCCACAGTAAGACAAATTGTCTGTAAATGGAGAAAGTTCCGCACTGTTGCTACTCTCCCTAGGAGTGGCCATCCTGCAAAGATGACTGCAAGAGCACAGCGCATAATGCTCAATGAGGTTAAGAAGAATCCTAGAGTGTCAGCTAAAGACTTACAGAAATCTCTGTAAGATGCTAACATCTCTGTTGCCGAGACTACAATACATAAAACACTAAACAAGAATGGTGTTCATGGGAGGACACCACGGAAGAAGCCACTGCTGTCCAAAAAAAACATTGCTGCATGTCTGAAGTTCGCAAAAGAGCACCTGGATGTTCCACAGCGCTACTGGCAAAATATTCTGTGGACAGATGAAACTAAAGTTGTGTTGTTTGGAAGGAAGGAACACACAACACTATGTGTGGAGACAAAAAGGCACAACACACCAACATCAAAACCTCATCCCAACTGTAAAGTATGTTTGAGGGAGCATCATGGTTTGGGGCTGCTTTGCTGTCTCCGGGCCTGGACAACTTGCTATCATCGACGGAAAAATGAATTCCCAAGTTTATCAAGTCATTTCATAGGAGAATGTAAGGCTATCTGTCCGCCAACAGAAGTTAGGTGAGGCAACAGGACAACAACCCAAAAGACAGAAGTAAATCAACAACAGAATGGCTTGAACAGAACTGACCTAAACCCGACTGAGATGCTGTGGCATGACCTCAAGAGAGCGGTTCACACCAGACATCACCATTGTGCAGGTCTGATCTACAACTACAGAAAATGTTTGGTTGAGGTTATTGCTGACAAAGGAGGGTAAACCAGTTATTAAATCTAAGGGTTCACATACTTTTTCAACCCTGCACTGTGAATGTTTACACAGGGTGTTCAATAAAGACATAAAAAATTATAATTGTTTGTGTGTTATTAGTTTATGCAAACTGTGTTTGTCTAAAATCAAATCAAATCGAATCTAATCAAATTTTATTGGTCACATACACACGGTTAGCAGATGTTAATGCGAGTGTAGCGAAATAATTGTGCTTCTCGTTCCGACAGTGCAGTAATATCTAACAAGTAATCTAACAATTCCCCAACAACTACCAAATACACACAAAGCTAAAGGGGTGAATGAGAATATGTACATATAAGTATATGGATGAGTGATGGCCGAGTGGAATAGGCAAGGTGCAATAGATGGTATACAATACAGTATATACATGTGATATGAGTAATGTAAGATATGTAAACATTATTAAAGTGGCATTATTTAAAGTGGCATTGTTTAAAGTGACTAGTGATCCATTTAATTAAAGTGTCCAGTGATCGGGTCTCAATGTAGGCAGCAGCCTCTCTGTTAGTGATTGCTGTTTAACAGTCTGATGGCCTTGAGATAGAAGCTGTTTCTCAATGTCTCGGTTCCAGCTTTGATGCACCTGTACTGACCTCGCCTTCTGGATGATAGTGGGGTGAACAGGCAGTGGCTCGGGTGGTTTTTGTCCTTGATGATATTTTTGGCCTTCCTGTGACATCGGGTGCTGTAGGTGTCCTGGAGGACAGGTAGTTTGTGCAATTTTATGACCAATTTATGCAGAAATCCAGGTAATTCTAAAGAGTTCACATACTTTTTCTTCCCACTGTATATACCGTATTAGATCCTATAGGTTCATATCACTCATATATACTGTATTAGCTAACTGGTTCATCCCACAGGTTCATATCACTCATATATACTGTATTAGCTAACTGGTTCATCCCACAGGTTCATATCACTCATATATACTGTATTAGCTAACTGGTTCATCCCACAGGTTCATATCACTCATATATACTGTATAAGCTAAGTGGTTCATACACTCTTAGAAAAAAAGGTGCTATCTAGAACCTACAAGGGTTATTTTGCTGTCCCCATAGGATAACCCTTTGAAGAACTATTTTTGGTTCCAGGTAGAACCCTTTTGGTTCCAGGTAGAACCCTTTCCCCAGAGGGTTCTACATGAAACCCCAAAGAGTTCTATCTGGAAGCAAAACGGGTTCTTCAAAGGGTTCTCCTATGGGGACAGCTGAAGAACCCTTTTGGAACCCTTTTTTCTAGGAGTGTATAGCACTGACTGTAATCCATCCATGGCTTTGAGATGTCTGCCTAGTATTGCCTTAGGGCGTAGGCCTACCCCTGCAGGGCAGAACTGAAGAGAGAACTGAGAGAAGGAATGTTATTTGGGGCTTACCCTGAGCCAACCTAGCTTTCCCCACTACACACTGTAGATTCAAAACATCTTAAAGGGATAGTTCACCCTAATTACAAAATGACATATTGGTTTCTTTACCCAGTAAGCAGTCTATGGACAAGGATGGAACGCTGTCTTACTTTATCAATAGACTGCTTACAAGGTTAGGAAACAAAAATGTAATTTAGTCATTTGTGTGAACCATCAACGCTGACAGAGACTGGAGAAAATTGCTGGGTAATGATATTGTGGCTTCCTCTTGAGTTCTCACTCCCCACAGACTCCGTCCCCACTCTAGATGTAATACCTTTCTGTATCATGCTGCTTCCCTAGTCATTACACAGGAAATGTAAATTACATCATAGCCATCAGGAAATGCATTTGCTGCTCACACTCAATCTCCTCGACACTCATTTGATATTGATTGGTTTTCTATAGCCTTTTCTATAACCTCTGGACTGTGTATTATTCTGTATTATCTTTCATTGTTTTTCATCCACACCTCTTGTTCTAATAGATAGAAAACGTAATATTGTCCAGACTTTTACTTAGGCTTTGTTGTTGCCACCCCAACAGTTTTCTAATCATAGACCAATCTAATCATAATCCCTGAAACAGCCAAACATCAAGCAGCATTTAACACTGCGCAAAAATCTATTATTTAGCCAGAATTCTCAGTCTGTATTCTCTGAATCACAGAATGGCTGTGTGTGAGTGTGTGTGTGTGTGTGTGTGTGTGTGTGTGTGTGTGTGTGTGTGTGTGTGTGTGTGTGTGTGTGTGTGTGTGTGTGTGTGTGTGTGTGTGTGTGTGTGTGTGTATGTGTCACATTGGGAGAGGTAAACACACAGCTTTAGAACTACTGGATGTGCCTTTTAAAAATGAACAGTCTTTATGTATACTACATCTTCTCTGGAACACTGAAACACATCCACTGATACGTTGCTGTCTTCATTTTGCAGACTCAATGTTCAGGGGACTTACACCGTACGTTTCAAAGGGTAATTGAAGGTAATCTCCCTTTTATTAACTTCTTGTGGCTGCAGGGGCAGTATTGAGTAGCTTGGATGAAAGGTGCACAGAGGTGCCCAGAGTAAACGGCCTGCTCCTCAGTCATAGTTGCTAATATATGCATATAATTATTAGTACTGGATAGAAAACACTATGAAGTTTCTAAAACTGTTTGAATTATGTCTGTGAGTATAACAGAACTCACATGGCAGGCAAAAACCTGAGAAAAAATCCAAACAGGAAGTGGAAATTATTAGGCTGGTCGATTTTCAACCAAGATCCCATTGGAATCACAGCGAGATATGAATGAGTTTTCACTTCCTACGGCTTCCACTAGATGTCAACAGTCTGTAGAACTTTGTCTGATGCCTCTACTGTGAAGGGGGCCGAATGAGAGAGGAATTAGTCAGGTCTGCCATGACCTGACCCTTCTTTGACCATGCACGTTCACATAAGAGGGAGCTCTGTTCCATCGCTCATCTGAAGTCAATGTAATTCTCCGGTTGGAACGTTATTCAAGATTTATGTTAACAACATTCTAAAGATTGATTCAATACATCGTTTGACATGTTTCTACTGACTGTTACTGAACTTTTGGACATTTCGTCAGCTTTTAGGGAACGCGCTTCGTCACTATGGAATTGTTTACCAAACGCGCTAACAAAAGTAGCTAATTGGACATAAATAACGGACATTATCGATCAAATCAAGCATTTATTGGGGATCTGGGATTCCTGGGAGTGCATTCTGATGAAGATCATCAAAGGTAAGGGAACATTTATTTGGTGTGACCTAACATAATCGTTTGTGGTGCTTTCGCTGAAAAGTATATTTGAAATCGGACACTTAGGTGGGATTAACAACAAGATTACCTTTAAAATGGTATAAGACACATGAATGTCTGAGGAATTTTAATTATGAGATTTCTGTTTTTTGAATTTGGCGCCCTGCACTTTCACGCGCTGTTGTCATATCGATCCCGTTACCGGGATTGCAGCCATAAGAAGTTTTAATAGAGGGCAGTATCTGACTGTAATGTATTGTATTGTCTGTTACTGAGTTTGTGGTGCTGAAAAGCACTAGGCTATATCTATGGCTGTTTTGATCAGAAGCTAGCACCTCATGTCTTCTACAGTGACCCATAGACACCACAGGCCCATAGACACTACAGGCCCATATACACCTCAGGCCCATAGACACTACAGGGCCATATACACTACAGGCCCATAGACACTACAGGGCCATAGACAATACAGACCAATAGATACTACAGACCCATAGACACAACAGGCCCATAGACACTACAAGCCCATATACACAACAGACCCATAGACACAACAGGCCCATAGACACAACAGGCCCATAGACACAACAGGCCCATAGACACAACAAGCCCATAGACACTACAGACCCATAGACACTACAGGCCCATATACACTACAGGCTCATAGACACTACAGGCCCATATACACAACAGGCCCATAGACACAACAAGCCCATAGACACTACAGACCCATAGACACTACAGACCCATAGACACTACAGACCCATAGACACCACAGGCCCATATACACCACAGGCCCATATACACCACAGGCCCATATACACCACAGGCCCATAGACACTACAGGCCCATAGACACAACAGACCCATAGACACAACAAGCCCATAGACACTACAGGCCCATAGACACTACAGGCCCATAGACACTACAGGCCCATAGACACTACAGACCCATAGACACTACAGACCCATAGACACTACAGACCCATAGACACTACAGACCCATAGACACTACAGACCCATAGACACTACAGACCCATAGACACCACAGACCCATAGACACTACAGACACTACAGACCCATAGACACCACAGACCCATAGACACTACAGACCCATAGACACTACAGACCCATAGACACTACAGACCCATAGACACTACAGACCCATAGACACTACAGACCCATAGACACTACAGACCCATAGACACTACAGGCCCATAGACACTACAGACCCATAGACACTACAGGGGCAAAATAATCTTTCAGAGAGCCTCAACAGCAGCTGTTGGTGATGGTGTTGACATGGTTGTCACAATGCGTAATATTAACATGTGGACCCAACTGTCACCAGTGTGTAATGATACAGTATTGAAACACCTGTAACCAAACAGCAGCTCTACCATCTGTGCTGATTGCTCATCCAGTACCTCAAACACATGTGAAGTACACACTAGAGGGGTGGCAGGTAGCCTAGTGGTTAGAGCGTTGTGCCAGTAACCAAAAGGTTGCAGGATTGAATCCCTGAGCTGGCAAGGTAAAAATATGTCGTTCTACATCTGAACCAGGTAGTAAACCCCCTGTTCCCCGATAGGCTGTCATTGTAAATAAGAATTTGTTCTTAACTGACTTGCCTAGTTAAAAACTTTTTTTTTTTTTTAAATACAGGTACAACACAGTACACAGAGGTGTTGTAAATATGTGGTACTGTACTGTTACAGACAGTCATGGACTGAACAAGATCTCTCTAATCATCACCCCTCCATTCATCTCTAGCCTGGTCCCAGGTCTGTTTGTGCTGTCTTACTATTGTAGTGAGAGACAAGACAGCACAAATATATCTGGAACCAGGCTAATGCATGAATCTCTTACTTTCCAATCCAGAGACACAGAGAGACACAGAGAGACACTCAGAGAGACACAGAGACTCAGAGAGACACTCAGAGAAACACAGAGACACAGAGAGACACAGAGACACAGAGAGACACAGAGACACAGAGACACAGAGAGCCACAGAGAGACTCAAAGAGACACTCAGAGAGACACTCAGAGAGACACAGAGACACAGAGAGACACAGAGACACTCAGAGAGACACAGAGACACAGAGAGACTCAAAGAGACACAGAGAGACACAGAGAGACACAGAGAGACTCAGAGAGACACAGAGAGACACAGAGAGACACAGAGAGACACAGAGAGACTCAGAGAGACACTCAGAGAGACACTCAGAGAGACACTCAGAGAGACACAGAGAGACTCAGAGAGACTCAGAGAGACACAGAGACACAGAGAGACTCAGAGAGACTCAGAGACACTCAGAGAGACACAGAGACACAGAGAGACTCAAAGAGACACAGAGAGACACAGAGAGACACAGAGAGACACTCAGAGAGACACAGAGAGACTCAGAGAGACACAGAGAGACTCAGAGAGACACAGAGAGACACAGAGAGACACAGAGAGACACAGAGACACTCAGAGAGACACAGAGCATTGTGACGTCTGTCCCTGTTGGTTACATCGACCCATTGTGGTCCCAAACAACACCGCTGAGAGCCTGATCACCTCTCCCCCTTATCCATTCATCAATGTGGTTGGTCCTGAACAACACCGCTGAGAGCCTAATCACCTCCCCCCCTTATCCATTCATCATTGTGGTCCTGAACAACACCGCTGAGAGCCTGATCACCTCTCCCCCTTATCCATTCATCAATGTGGTTGGTCCTGAACAACACCGCTGAGAGCCTAATCACCTCCCCCCCTTATCCATTCATCATTGTGGTCCTGAACAACACCGCTGAGAGCCTGATCACCTCTCCCCCTTATCCATTCATCAATGTGGTTGGTCCTGAACAACACCGCTGAGAGCCTAATCACCTCCCCCCTTATCCATTCATCATTGTGGTCCTGAACAACACCGCTGAGAGCCTGATCACCTCTCCCCCTTATCCATTCATCAATGTGGTTGGTCCTGAACAACACCGCTGAGAGCCTAATCACCTCCCCCCCTTATCCATTCATCATTGTGGTCCTGAACAACATCGCTGAGAGCCTGATCACCTTTCCCCCTTATCCATTCATCAATGTGGTTGGTCCTGAACAACACCGCTGAGAGCCTAATCACCTCCCCCCCTTATCCATTCATCATTGTGGTCCTGAACAACACCGCTGAGAGCCTAATCACCTCTCCCCCTTATCCATTCATCATTGTGGTTGGTCCTGAACAACACCGCTGAGAGCCTAATCAGCTCTCCCCCTTATCCATTCATCAATGTGGTTGGTCCTGAACAACACAGCTGAGAGCCTAATCACCTCTCCCCCTTATCCATTCATCAATGTGGTTGGTTCTGAACAACACCGCTGAGAGCCTAATCACCTCCCCCCCTTATCCATTCATCATTGTGGTCCTGAACAACACTGCTGAGAGCCTAATCACCTCTCCCCCTTATCTATTCATCATTGTGGTCCTGAACAACACTGCTGAGAGCCTAATCACCTCCCCCCTTATCCATTCATCATTGTGGTCCTGAACAACACCGCTGAGAGCCTAATCACCTCCCCCCCTTATCCATTCATCATTGTGGTCCTGAACAACAACGCTGAGGGCCTGATCACCTCCCCCCTTATCCATTCATCATTGTGGTTGGTCCTGAACAACAACGCTGAGGGCCTAATCACCTCTCCCCCTTATCCATTCATCATTGTGGTCCTGAACAACACCGCTGAGAGCCTAATCACCTCCCCCCTTATCCATTCATCATTGTGGTCCTGAACAACAACGCTGAGGGCCTGATCACCTCTCCCCCTTATCCATTCATCATTGTGGTCCTGAACAACACCACTGAGAGCCTAATCACCTCCCCCCTTATCCATTCATCATTGTGGTCCTGAACAACACCGCTGAGAGCCTAATCACCTCCCCCCCTTATCCATTCATCATTGTGGTCCTGAACAACAACGCTGAGGGCCTGATCACCTCCCCCCCTTATCCATTCATCATTTTCTTTCTCTGCTCCATCCTTCATCATCTCCCAGAGACACAGAGCGCTGTGAGCAGATGAAGGAGGGAGGGATTTAGGGATAAATTGGCAGCATTTCCATTACAAGGAAGAGTGACTGAGGAGGAAGCTCTGCAGCTGGAAGTGTCTGATAAATGTGTTAGTATATAACCCATTACCATCAAACATTGTCACTTCAAATCTCACATCCCTGCACTGCTGAGAACCAGTATCTGGTACTGACCTCCAACCAAGTTGGCCAGTGGGTGGGGTTACAAATGCCAGTACTCAATGATTGGTCTCACGCAATGATGTCACAGTGTCGCATATGTTGTTAATACTCATACACAAGTCACTGGCTCCATTTTTATAAGAGGAGGTCATCTGTCTAGGAATGGTCCAGCCACAGATATAACTTAGTACAGCTACACTAACCAATAACTCTTAAGCTAAAAACAAATAATGAAAGAAGCAAATTGGTCAGTTGGAGATGTCCAAGCACTCTGGAGTATCTGGGCAGACTCCAGCATCCAGATGCGACTGGATTCTTCCACCAGGGATAAAAAGGTCTTCAAAAAAATATTGGATACACTAGCCGAAATGGGAATCCATCAGTCAATGAAACAGTGCATGGACAAAATTAAGAAATTCAAGCAAGAATATAAAAAGATAAAAGACCACAACAACAAAAGTGGATCAGACAGCCAGAAAGCCATGTTTGAAGCCATGATGACGCCCAGTAGCGATGATCAGCACGGTAATACATTGTTTTTAGACAAATTACTATCTAGCTAGCTACCAATGTCTTCAGCGTGTCATATAAAAGATCCATGGAAGGCCAACGTCGTGGACTTGGCTACATGTTTGACGTCAGCCGGAGTATTCAACTTTACATTATACAAACAAACATACTTAGACTTCTCAGAGGACATTCCTGAACCTACGGACTCAGAGGAAGCTGCTCGAATAGTGAAGCCACAACCTGAGAGCCCTGCACCCCCAGACACCCAGGGTCCATCGACACAATCAATGTTCCTACAACCTTAGAGCCCTGCACCCCCAGACACCCAGGGTCCATCGACACAATCAATGTTCCTACAACCCCTGAGCCCTGCACCCCCAGACACCCAGGGTCCATCGACACAATCAATGTTCCTACAACCTTAGAGCCCTGCACCCCCAGACACCCAGGGTCCATCAACACAATCAATGTTCCTACAACCTTAGAGCCCTGCACCCCCAGACACCCAGGGTCCATCGACACAATCAATGTTCCTACAACCCCTGAGCCCTGCACCCCCAGACACCCAGGGTCCATCGACACAATCAATGTTCCTACAACCTTAGAGCCCTGCACCCCCAGACACCCAGGGTCCATCGACACAATCAATGTTCCTACAACCTTAGAGCCCTGCACCCCCAGACACCCAGGGTCCATCGACACAATCAATGTTCCTACAACCTTAGAGCCCTGCACCCCCAGACACCCAGGGTCCATCGACACAATCAATGTTCCTACAACCTTAGAGCCCTGCACCCCCAGACACCCAGGGTCCATCGACACAATCAATGTTCCTACAACCTTAGAGCCCTGCACCCCCAGACACCCAGGGTCCATCGACACAATCAATGTTCCTACAACCTTAGAGCCCTGCACCCCCAGACACCCAGGGTCCATCGACACAATCAATGTTCCTACAACCTTAGAGCCCTGCACCCCCAGACACCCAGGGTCCATCGACACAATCAATGTTACTACAACCTTAGAGCCCTGCACCCCCAGACACCCAGGGTCCATCGACACAATCAATGTTCCTACAACCCCTGAGCCCTGCACCCCCAGACACCCAGGGTCCATCGACACAATCAATGTTCCTACAACCTTAGAGCCCTGCACCCCCAGACACCCAGGGTCCATCGACACAATCAATGTTTCTACAACCCCTGAGCCCTGCACCCCCAGACGCCCAGGGTCCATCAACACAATCAATGTTCCTACAACCTTAGAGCCCTGCACCCCCAGACACCCAGGGTCCATCGACACAATCAATGTTCCTACAACCCCTGAGCCCTGCACCCCCAGACGCCCAGGGTCCATCGACACAATCAATGTTCCTACAACCTTAGAGCCCTGCACCCCAGACACCCAGGGTCCATCAACACAATCAATGTTCCTACAACCTTAGAGCCCTGCACCCCAGACACCCAGGGTCCATCAACACAATCAATGTTCCTACAACCTTAGAGCCCTGCACCCCCAGACACCCAGGGTCCATCGACACAATCAATGTTCCTACAACCTTAGAGCCCTGCAACCCCAGACGCCCAGGGTCCATCGAAACAATCAATGTTCCTACAACCCCTGAGCCCTGCACCCCCAGACGCCCAGGGTCCATCGACACAATCAATGTTTCTACAACCTTAGAGCCCTGCACCCCCAGACACCCAGGGTCCATCGACACAATCAATGTTCCTACAACCTTAGAGCCCTGCAACCCCAGACGCCCAGGGTCCATCAACACAATCAATGTTCCTACAACCTTAGAGCCCTGCACCCCAGACACCCAGGGTCCATCAACACAATCAATGTTCCTACAACCTTAGAGCCCTGCACCCCCAGACACCCAGGGTCCATCAACACAATCAATGTTCCTACAACCCCTGAGCCCTGCACCCCCAGACGCCCAGGGTCCATCGACACAATCAATGTTCCTACAACCCCTGAGCCCTGCACCCCCAGACACCCAGGGTCCATCAACACAATCAATGTTCCTACAACCTTGGCGCCTGGGGGTGCAGGGCTCCAAGGGTCCTTTCTCGGTTGGTAAACTGTTCAATCTCATCCACAGTAGGCTTTTATCATTGCAGGGTTATGTTCCTAAACATTCAAGGAAAGGGTGTGGATCTAGGAATTTATATGTCAAACTGATTCAATGAATCATATTCTGACCCAAGACCATTACTATTTGCATCATTTATGTATCTGGTTGGTAGATCTGGTTGGTAGCTCTGGTTGGTAGATCTGGTTGGCCCCACACTGGCCTTTGCTGGATAAGATTTAATACATATGAGGCAACAATACCTGATTGGAGAACAAAACTGCACTCACACTGGCTGCCCTCAGGTTTGCTTTGGAGTCTGTACCTTATCATCCCTGTACTGCACATCTCATTACTTCTGCCTTTATACACTGAAGAAAAATATAAACGCAACATGTAAATTGTTGGTCGTATGTTTCATGAGCTGAAATAAAAGATTGCAGAAATGTTCCATACGCACAAAAATCTTATTTCTCTAAAATGTTTTGCACAAATGTGTTTACATCCCTGTTAGTGAGCATTTCTCCTTTGCCAAGATAATCCATCCACCTGACAGGTGTGGCATATCAAGAAGCTGATTAAACAGCATGATCATTACACAGGTGCACCTTGTGCTGGGGACAATAGAAGGCCACCCTAAAATGTGAAGTTTTGTCACACAACACAATGCCACAGATGTCTTAAGTTTTGAAAGCGTGCAATTGGCATGCTGACTGCAGGAATGACCACCAGAGCTGTTGCAAGAGAATTGAATGTTCATTCCTCTACCATAAGCCGCCTCCAACGTCATTTTAGAGAATTTGGCAGTATGTCCAACCAGCCTCACAACCACAGACTATGTGTAACCACGCCAGTCCAGGACTTCCACATTCGGCTTCTTCCCCTGTGGGATCGTCTGAGACCAAGCACCTGGACAGCTGATGAAACTGAGGAGTATTTCTGTCTGTAATAAAGCCCTTTTGTGGGGGAAAACAAATTCTGATTGGCCGAGCCTGGATCCCCAGTGGGTGGGCCTATGGCTGTGCCCCTGCCCAGTCATGTGGAATCCTTAGATGACGGTCTAATTTATCTATTTTAATTGACTAATTTGCAACCCTCGTCGTTTCCCACCGACCGGTCCAAGATAGCATATATCATCACCCTGCTGTCGGAAAAAGCCCTGGCCTGGGCTACTGCTGTGTGGGATGCCCAAAGTCCCTGCTGTGCCAGCTACTCTACCTTTGCTGAAGAATTCAAGCGAGTGTTTCAAGGTCCTACCAGCGGCCCTGACTCAGCCAAACAGCTCCTGACTCTCCGCCAAGGTCGGCGCAGCGTGACGGACTATGCCATCCAGTTCCGCACGGTGGCAGCAGCGAGTGGCTGGAACGACGAGGCGCTCACAGTGTGCTTTTTGAAGGGTCTTTCCGACACCATCCAAGATGAACTGGCCACTCGGGAACCACCGGACAACCTCGAGTCCCTGATCAAGTTGGCCTCGCGCATAGACCAGCGTCTGAGAGAGAGAGAACTCAACCGTAGACCTCTCACCCTAGCTCCTATCGGTCCCAGCTCCGCGTCTCCACCTTTATCCTCGCTGGCTCCACCGGAACCCATGCAGGTTGGACGGATCTCCCAGGCTGAGAGAGACCGCCGGATGAGGGAGCGATGCTGTCTATATTGCGGCAAACCGGGCCATTTCCGCTCCACGTGTCCCGGGCTCCAGGGAAATGCACTCTCCCGTGCAGGCCTGGGAGGACTGTGACGGGAAACATAACCTCCTCCCATCCATCCAACTCCCGCCAGCTCATTCCAGTCACCCTTTCCTGGGACAACCACGAGCTTCCTCTTCAAGCCTAGGTAGACTCTGGAGCCACAGGTAACTTCATGGATGGTGTCTGGGCGAAGGAGAATGGCATTCCCTCTGAACCACTAAGTGACCCCATAAGGGTTACTACGTTGGATGGAAGCCCTTTGGGATCTGGACTTGTCACTCGTGTCACTACCCCCTTGCGACTTTCAGTTTCCCAACACCAGGAAGTGATGAACTTTCATCTGATCTCCTGTTCCGAGTTCCCTCTCGTCCTTGGATACCCCTGGCTTCACAGCCATAACCCTCACATCGACTGGTCTGTGGGCACTATCAAGCAGTGGGGTCCTACGTGTCAAGCCACTTGTATCTTTCCGAGTTCCCCGAGTTCCCCTCCCGAGTCTCTAGAATCCATCGACCTGTCCCGAGTTCCCGAGTGTTACCATGACCTCAAACCGGTATTTAGCAAACAGAGGGCCACCAGACTACCACCCCATAGACCTTACGATTGCCCCATCGACCTGTTTCCGGGCACCTGCCCCCCCAGAGGTCGGATCTTTTCCCTATCTCCTCCCGAACGAGCTGCTATGGATACCTACATCAAGGAAGCTCTGGCAGCAGGCCTCATGCGTCCATCCACCTCGCCGGCGGGGGCAGGGTTTTTCTTTGTGGCCAAAAAAGACGGTGGATTACGTCCTTGCATCGACTACCGGGGACTCAATGCCATAACCGTCCGTAACCGCTACCCGCTACCCCTTATGGCCACAGCCTTTGAGCTGCTCCAGGAAGCAGTTGTCTTCACTAAGCTTGACCTGCGGAACGCATACCATCTTGTGCGGATCAGACCCGGTGACGAGTGGAAGACCGCTTTCAACACGCCTACTGGTCACTACGAATACTTGGTGATGCCCTTCGGCCTGACCAACGCCCCGGCTGTGTTCCAAGCGCTCATAAACGATGTGCTTAGGGATATGCTTAACATCTTTGTGTTTGTTTACTTGGATGACATCCTCATCTTTTCGAGCTCCCTTCAAGAACACACTAAGCATGTCAGACAAGTACTCAAACGCCTCCTAGACAGCCATTTGTACGTTAAGCCGGAAAAAATGTGAATTCCATTCCTCCCGAGTACAATTCCTGGGATTTGTAGTGGAACCCGGCCGAGTCCAGATGGACCCCAGGAAGGTAGGGGCGGTAGCGGATTGGCCCACCCCCAAGTCCGTTAAGGAAGTTCAGCGTTTCCTGGGCTTCACTAACTTTTACCGCAAGTTCATCAAGAACTTCAGCTTGGTGGCAGCTCCTCTCTCAGCTTTAACCAAGGGTGGCAACGCAAGGTTTCTGTGGGGAAAAAAAGCTGAGACGGCCTTCCAAGGACTCAAGCAGCGCATCCTCTCTGCTCCCATCCTGACACTACCGACGGCGGAAGAACCTTTTGTGGTGGAGGTAGATGCATCAGAGGTCGGTGTTGGAGCTGTCCTGTCTCAGAGGGGTGAAGACAAGAGGCTTCACCCTTGCGCCTTCTTCTCTCACCGGCTTACCCCGGCCTAGAGGAACTACGATGTGGGGGATCGTGAACTCCTAGCGGTTAAGATGGCATTGAAGGAATGGAGACACTGGCTCGAGGGGGCTTCTCAACCGTTTCAAGTGCTTACGGACCACAAAAATCTGGAGTATATCCAGCAAGCGAAGCGGTTGAACTCCAGACAAGCTCGATGGTCTCTTTTCTTCAATCGATTCCAGTTTATCCTCACCTATAGACCCGGGTCGAAGAATCTTAAACCGGACGCCTTGTCACGAGTCTACGCTTCTGCCATTCGAGAAGATACTGACATGCCTGTCCTTCCTGCCGCTAAGATCGTGGCTCCGATCTCGTGGCAAGTTGAGGATACCGTGAAACGAGCTCAAACCATCGAACCGGGTCCTGAAGGCGGTCCTGCCAATTGGTTGTTTGTTCCCAAGGTCCCAGGTCCTTCTGTGGGGGCACTCCTCTCGCCTCACCTGTCACCCGGGCGTAGGTCGTACCTTGGAGTTCATCCAGCGTAAGTTCTGGTGGCCCACCATAAAAGAAGACGTTGCCACTTTCGTCAAGGCCTGTCCCGTGTGCTGCCAGGGCAAATCTTCTCACCTCCGCCCTCAAGGACTCCTTCACCCTTTACCTATTCCCCACCGACCCTGGTCCCATATCTCGTTGGACTTTATTACTGGCCTTCCTCCGTCCCATGGTAATACTACTATCCTAGTCATCATTGACAGGTTTTCTAAGGCGGCCAGGTTCGTCCCCTTGACTAAATTACCTTCTGCCAAGGAAACGGCTGAGTTGGTGATTAACCATGTGTTCCGAGTCTTCGGCATTCCGCAAGATATGGTTTCCGACAGAGGTCCCCAGTTCGCCTCTAGGTTTTGGAAGGCCTTCTGCCAACTCATAGGGGCCACTGCCAGTCTTTCTTCAGGGTACCATCCGGAGTCCAACGGCCAAACCGAGAGGATGAATCAAGAGCTGGAAACCACCCTCAGATGTATGGTCTCCAACAACCCGTCCACATGGTCATCCTTCATTGTTTGAGCCGAGTACGCGCACAACACCTTGTGCTCCTCCTCCACTGGTATGTCCCCGCACGAGTGTTAGTTTGGATATGCTCCGCTATTGTTCCCGGACCAGGAGGCAGAGGTCAGAGTGCCTTCAGCCTTGAGGTTCATCAGACGCTGTCGGCTTACGTGGAAGAAGGCCCGTCTTAATCTTCTGCGTTCCTCACAGCAGTACCAACGACAAGCCAACAGACGTCGCCGTCCCGGGCCTACCCTACGCCTCGGCCAGAGAGTATGGCTCTCGACTAAGAACTTACCGCTACGGGTGGAGTCTCGCAAGCTGTCCCAGAAATTCATCGGTCCCTTTAAGGTTGCCAGGAGAGTGAATCCCGTTACTTTTCGCCTGCACTTACCCAGATCCCTTAAGATTAATCCCACGTTTCACATTTCTTTATTAAAACCTGTTTTTTCTCCCCTTATCCCGGCAGGCAGACCTCCCCCTCCGCCCCGTGTCATCGGAGGCCAGTCGGCTTATACCGTCCATCGGATACTGGATTCCCGCCGGGTGCAGCGGTCCTGGCAGTATCTGGTGGACTGGGAAGGCTACGGTCCCGAGGAGCGCTCCTGGGTTCCTGCCAAAGACATACTGGACCCTGACCTCATTCGTCAGTTCAGGGCCCTCCACCCTGAGAAGGCTGGTAGGAACGTCAGGAGCCGTTCCTAGGAGGGGGATTCTGTCAGGATTTGGCCAGGATTGTTTTGGTCACTAGATGCCCCCATTGCGCCTTTTTTGAACCTTTTGTTTTTCCCTTGGTCTAATTATTATTTGCACCTGTGCCTTATTTCTTTGTAGGTATTTAAACCATTAGTGTTCCTCAGTTCTTTGCTCAGTGTTTGTATGTTAGCACCCAGCCCCAGCCATGCTGTGAACATATATTTCTCTTGTTGGATTTTCCAGAGGTACTCTGGTTTTGTTCTTGTTTATTTTTGATTAGTCTTTTGAGGTTTGTTTTTTCCTGCTGTTCTTACCACTTTGTGGATTTTCATTGTATTTTGGAGGATATCCATTTTTTCTCTTGGCTTTACTTTTGACGTTGTGGATTTATATTTTTTGCCTGAAGATCTTTTACTTTGATTAAACCACCGTCTCTAGTACTGCTGTGTCTGCCTCATCTTCTGGGTTCTGCCGACTATTAGTGACTGTTTCTCACACCGGGTCCTGACAACAAAAAATCAAACAGGAACATAGCGAACATAGACTATTGTAGTGGGGTCTTCACAGGGGTACAACACTCAACTTATAACAACATACATGATGTCTAAATGTTAAATCAGCATAAGGGAGTAAATTAGTACGTTAATAATCCTCAAAGGTAAAATCATGAGATGGGGGTGCAGTAACCAAAAAAGGGAGACAACCACTGAGACAAGGGACCAGGCCTGGTCTGTCATGTAGTAGTTCTGTTGTTGCTGCTTTGCTGTCCAAACTGTGTTGGTGGAGTTGGGTGCTAAAGGGTGTTGGTAGAGTTGGATACTAAAGGGTGTTGGTAGAGTTGGGTGTTAAAGGGTGTTGGTAGAGTTGGGTGTTAAAGGGTGTTGGTAGAGTTGGGTGTTAAAGGGTGTTGGTAGAGTTGGGTGCTAAAGGGTGTTGGTAGAGTTGGGTGTTAAAGGGTGTTGGTAGAGTTGGGTGTTAAAGGGTGTTGGTAGAGTTGGGTGTTAAAGGGTGTTGGTAGAGTTGGGTGCTAAAGGGTGTTGGTAGAGTTGGGTAGTAAAGGGTGTTGGTAGAGTTGGGTGCTAAAGGGTGTTGGTAGAGTTGGGTAGTAAAGGGTGTTGGTAGAGTTGGGTGCTAAAGGGTGTTGGTAGAGTTGGGTGCTAAAGGGTGTTGGTAGAGTTGGATGCTAAAGGGTGTTGGTAGAGTTGGGTGTTAAAGGGTGTTGGTAGAGTTGGGTGTTAAAGGGTGTTGGTAGAGTTGGGTGCTAAAGGGTGTTGGTACTGTTGGGTGCTAAAGGGTGTTGGTAGAGTTGGGTGTTAAAGGGTGTTGGTAGAGTTGGATGCTAAAGGGTGTTGGTAGAGTTGGGTGCTAAAGGGTGTTGGAAGAGTTGGGTGTTAAAGGGTGTTGGTAGAGTTGGGTGTTAAAGGGTGTTGGTAGAGTTGGATGCTAAAGGGTGTTGGTAGAGTTGGATACTAAAGGGTGTTGGTAGAGTTGGGTGCTAAATGGTGTTGGTAGAGTTGGGTGATAAAGGGTGTTGGTAGAGTTGGGTGCTAAAGGGTGTTGGTAGAGTTGGGTGCTAAAGGGTGTTGGTAGAGTTGGGTGCTAAAGGGTGTTGGTAGAGTTGGGTGTTAAAGGGTGTTGGTAGAGTTGGGTGTTAAAGGGTGTTGGTAGAGTTGGGTGCTAAAGGGTGTTGGTAGAGTTGGGTGCTAAAGGGTGTTGGTAGAGTTGGGTGCTAAAGGGTGTTGGTCGAGTTGGGTGTTAAAGGGTGTTGGTAGAGTTGGATGCTAAAGGGTGTTGGTAGAGTTGGGTAGTAAAGGGTGTTGGTAGAGTTGGGTGTTAAAGGGTGTTGGTAGAGTTGGGTGTTAAAGGGTGTTGGTAGAGTTGGGTGTTAAAGGGTGTTGGTAGAGTTGGGTGTTAAAGGGTGTTGGTAGAGTTGGATACTAAAGGGTGTTGGTAGAGTTGGGTGCTAAAGGGTGATGGTAGAGTTGGATACTAAAGGGTGTTGGTAGAGTTGGGTGTTAAAGGGTGTTGGTAGAGTTGGGTGCTAAAGGGTGTTGGTACTGTTGGGTGCTAAAGGGTGTTGGTAGAGTTGGGTGATAAAGGGTGTTGGTAGAGTTGGCTGTTAAAGGGTGTTGGTAGAGTTGGGTGTTAAAGGGTGTTGGTAGAGTTGGGTGTTAAAGGGTGTTGGTAGAGTTGGGTGTTAAAGGGTGTTGGTAGAGTCGGATACTAAAGGGTGTTGGTAGAGTCGGATGTTAAAGGGTGTTGGTAGAGTTGGGTGTTAAAGGGTGTTGGTAGAGTTGGGTGTTAAAGGGTGTTGGTAGAGTTGGGTGCTAAAGGGTGTTGGTAGAGTTGGGTAGTAAAGGGTGTTGGTAGAGTTGGGTAGTAAAGGGTGTTGGTAGAGTTGGGTGTTAAAGGGTGCTGGTAGAGTTGGATGCTAAAGGGTGTTGGTAGAGTTGGATACTAAAGGGTGTTGGTAGAGTTGGGTGCTAAATGGTGTTGGTAGAGTTGGGTGATAAAGGGTGTTGGTAGAGTTGGGTAGTAAAGGGTGTTGGTAGAGTTGGGTGCTAAAGGGTGTTGGTAGAGTTGGGTGCTAAAGGGTGTTGGTAGAGGTGGGTGTTAAAGGGTGTTGGTAGAGTTGGGTGTTAAAGGGTGTTGGTAGAGTTGGGTGTTAAAGGGTGTTGGTAGAGTTGGGTGTTAAAGGGTGTTGGTAGAGTTGGATACTAAAGGGTGTTGGTAGAGTTGGGTGCTAAAGGGTGATGGTAGAGTTGGATACTAAAGGGTGTTGGTAGAGTTGGGTGTTAAAGGGTGTTGGTAGAGTTGGGTGCTAAAGGGTGTTGGTACTGTTGGGTGCTAAAGGGTGTTGGTAGAGTTGGGTGATAAAGGGTGTTGGTAGAGTTGGCTGTTAAAGGGTGTTGGTAGAGTTGGGTGTTAAAGGGTGTTGGTAGAGTTGGGTGTTAAAGGGTGTTGGTAGAGTTGGATACTAAAGGGTGTTGGTAGAGTCGGATGTTAAAGGGTGTTGGTAGAGTTGGGTGCTAAAGGGTGTTGGTAGAGTTGGGTGTTAAAGGGTGTTGGTAGAGTTGGGTGCTAAAGGGTGTTGGTAGAGTTGGGTAGTAAAGGGTGTTGGTAGAGTTGGGTAGTAAAGGGTGTTGGTAGAGTTGGGTGTTAAAGGGTGCTGGTAGAGTTGGATGCTAAAGGGTGTTGGTAGAGTTGGATACTAAAGGGTGTTGGTAGAGTTGGGTGCTAAATGGTGTTGGTAGAGTTGGGTGATAAAGGGTGTTGGTAGAGTTGGGTAGTAAAGGGTGTTGGTAGAGTTGGGTGCTAAAGGGTGTTGGTAGAGTTGGGTGCTAAAGGGTGTTGGTAGAGGTGGGTGTTAAAGGGTGTTGGTAGAGTTGGGTGTTAAAGGGTGTTGGTAGAGTTGGGTGTTAAAGGGTGTTGGTAGAGTTGGGTGTTAAAGGGTGTTGGTAGAGTTGGATACTAAAGGGTGTTGGTAGAGTTGGGTGCTAAAGGGTGATGGTAGAGTTGGATACTAAAGGGTGTTGGTAGAGTTGGGTGTTAAAGGGTGTTGGTAGAGTTGGGTGCTAAAGGGTGTTGGTACTGTTGGGTGCTAAAGGGTGTTGGTAGAGTTGGGTGATAAAGGGTGTTGGTAGAGTTGGCTGTTAAAGGGTGTTGGTAGAGTTGGGTGTTAAAGGGTGTTGGTAGAGTTGGGTGTTAAAGGGTGTTGGTAGAGTTGGATACTAAAGGGTGTTGGTAGAGTCGGATGTTAAAGGGTGTTGGTAGAGTTGGGTGCTAAAGGGTGTTGGTAGAGTTGGGTGTTAAAGGGTGTTGGTAGAGTTGGGTGTTAAAGGGTGTTGGTAGAGTCGGGTGTTAAAGGGTGTTGGTAGAGTCGGATACTAAAGGGTGTTGGTAGAGTCGGATGTTAAAGGGTGTTGGTAGAGTTGGGTGTTAAAGGGTGTTGGTAGAGTTGGGTGTTAAAGGGTGTTGGTAGAGTTGGGTGCTAAAGGGTGTTGGTAGAGTTGGGTAGTAAAGGGTGTTGGTAGAGTTGGGTAGTAAAGGGTGTTGGTAGAGTTGGGTGTTAAAGGGTGTTGGTAGAGTTGGATGCTAAAGGGTGTTGGTAGAGTTGGATACTAAAGGGTGTTGGTAGAGTTGGGTGCTAAATGGTGTTGGTAGAGTTGGGTGATAAAGGGTGTTGGTAGAGTTGGGTAGTAAAGGGTGTTGGTAGAGTTGGGTGCTAAAGGGTGTTGGTAGAGTTGGGTGCTAAAGGGTGTTGGTAGAGGTGGGTGTTAAAGGGTGTTGGTAGAGTTGGGTGTTAAAGGGTGTTGGTAGAGTTGGGTGTTAAAGGGTGTTGGTAGAGTTGGGTGTTAAAGGGTGTTGGTAGAGTTGGATACTAAAGGGTGTTGGTAGAGTTGGGTGCTAAAGGGTGATGGTAGAGTTGGATACTAAAGGGTGTTGGTAGAGTTGGGTGTTAAAGGGTGTTGGTAGAGTTGGGTGCTAAAGGGTGTTGGTACTGTTGGGTGCTAAAGGGTGTTGGTAGAGTTGGGTGATAAAGGGTGTTGG
The DNA here is from genome assembly GCF_045679555.1 of Salvelinus alpinus. Lineage (NCBI taxonomy): Eukaryota > Metazoa > Chordata > Actinopteri > Salmoniformes > Salmonidae > Salvelinus > Salvelinus alpinus. The sequence goes on along the minus strand of NC_092088.1, from coordinate 90,046,285 downwards.
TAGAGTTGGCTGTTAAAGGGTGTTGGTAGAGTTGGGTGTTAAAGGGTGTTGGTAGAGTTGGGTGTTAAAGGGTGTTGGTAGAGTTGGATACTAAAGGGTGTTGGTAGAGTCGGATGTTAAAGGGTGTTGGTAGAGTTGGGTGCTAAAGGGTGATGGTAGAGTTGGATACTAAAGGGTGTTGGTAGAGTTGGGTGTTAAAGGGTGTTGGTAGAGTTGGGTGCTAAAGGGTGTTGGTACTGTTGGGTGCTAAAGGGTGTTGGTAGAGTTGGGTGATAAAGGGTGTTGGTAGAGTTGGCTGTTAAAGGGTGTTGGTAGAGTTGGGTGTTAAAGGGTGTTGGTAGAGTTGGGTGTTAAAGGGTGTTGGTAGAGTTGGATACTAAAGGGTGTTGGTAGAGTCGGATGTTAAAGGGTGTTGGTAGAGTTGGGTGCTAAAGGGTGTTGGTAGAGTTGGGTGTTAAAGGGTGTTGGTAGAGTTGGGTGCTAAAGGGTGTTGGTAGAGTTGGGTAGTAAAGGGTGTTGGTAGAGTTGGGTAGTAAAGGGTGTTGGTAGAGTTGGGTAGTAAAGGGTGTTGGTAGAGTTGGGTGCTAAAGGGTGTTGATAGAGTTGGGTGCTAAAGGGTGTTGGTAGAGTAGGGTAGTAAAGGGTGTTGGAAGAGTTGGGTGTTAAAGGGTGTTGGTAGAGTTGGGTGTTAAAGGGTGTTGGTAGAGTTGGATGCTAAAGGGTGTTGGTAGAGTTGGATACTAAAGGGTGTTGGTAGAGTTGGGTGCTAAATGGTGTTGGTAGAGTTGGGTGATAAAGGGTGTTGGTAGAGTTGGGTAGTAAAGGGTGTTGGTAGAGTTGGGTGCTAAAGGGTGTTGGTAGAGTTGGGTGCTAAAGGGTGTTGGTAGAGTTGGGTGTTAAAGGGTGTTGGTAGAGTTGGGTGCTAAAGGGTGTTGGTAGAGTTGGGTGCTAAAGGGTGTTGGTACTGTTGGGTGCTAAAGGGTGTTGGTCGAGTTGGGTGTTAAAGGGTGTTGGTAGAGTTGGATGCTAAAGGGTGTTGGTAGAGTTGGGTAGTAAAGGGTGTTGGTAGAGTTGGGTGTTAAAGGGTGTTGGTAGAGTTGGGTGTTAAAGGGTGTTGGTAGAGTTGGGTGTTAAAGGGTGTTGGTAGAGTTGGGTGTTAAAGGGTGTTGGTAGAGTTGGATACTAAAGGGTGTTGGTAGAGTTGGGTGCTAAAGGGTGATGGTAGAGTTGGATACTAAAGGGTGTTGGTAGAGTTGGGTGTTAAAGGGTGTTGGTAGAGTTGGGTGCTAAAGGGTGTTGGTATTGTTGGGTGCTAAAGGGTGTTGGTAGAGTTGGGTGATAAAGGGTGTTGGTAGAGTTGGCTGTTAAAGGGTGTTGGTAGAGTTGGGTGTTAAAGGGTGTTGGTAGAGTTGGGTGTTAAAGGGTGTTGGTAGAGTTGGGTGTTAAAGGGTGTTGGTAGAGTTGGATACTAAAGGGTGTTGGTAGAGTTGGATGTTAAAGGGTGTTGGTAGAGTTGGGTGCTAAAGGGTGTTGGTAGAGTTGGGTGCTAAAGGGTGTTGGTAGAGTTGGGTGCTAAAGGGTGTTGGTAGAGTTGGGTAGTAAAGGGTGTTGGTAGAGTTGGGTAGTAAAGGGTGTTGGTAGAGTTGGGTAGTAAAGGGTGTTGGTAGAGTTGGGTGCTAAAGGGTGTTGGTAGAGTTGGGTGCTAAAGGGTGTTGGTAGAGTAGGGTAGTAAAGGGTGTTGGTAGAGTTGGATAGTAAAGGGTGTTGGTAGAGATGGATGCTAAAGGGTGTTGGTAGAGTTGGGTAGTAAAGTGTGTTGGTAGAGTTGGATAGTAAAGGGTGTTGGTAGAGTTGGATGCTAAAGGGTGTTGGTAGAGTTGGATAGTAGAGGGTGTTGGTAGAGTTGGATAGTAGAGGGTGTTGGTAGAGTTGGATGCTAAAGGGTGTTGGTAGAGTTGGATAGTAAAGGGTGTTGGTAGAGTTGGATAGTAGAGGGTGTTGGTAGAGTTGGATAGTAGAGGGTGTTGGTAGAGTTGGATGCTAAAGGGTGTTGGTAGAGTTGGATAGTAGAGGGTGTTGGTAGAGTTGGATAGTAGAGGGTGTTGGTAGAGTTGGATGCTAAAAGGTGTTGGTAGAGTTGGATAGTAAAGGGTGTTGGTAGAGTTGGGTAGTAAAGGGTGTTGGTAGAGTTGGGTGCTAAAGGGTGTTGGTAGAGTTGGGTGCTAAAGGGTGTTGGTAGAGTAGGGTAGTAAAGGGTGTTGGTAGAGTTGGATAGTAAAGGGTGTTGGTAGAGATGGATGCTAAAGGGTGTTGGTAGAGTTGGGTAGTAAAGTGTGTTGGTAGAGTTGGATAGTAAAGGGTGTTGGTAGAGTTGGATGCTAAAGGGTGTTGGTAGAGTTGGATAGTAGAGGGTGTTGGTAGAGTTGGATAGTAGAGGGTGTTGGTAGAGTTGGATGCTAAAGGGTGTTGGTAGAGTTGGATAGTAAAGGGTGTTGGTAGAGTTGGATAGTAAAGGGTGTTGGTAGAGTTGGATGCTAAAGGGTGTTGGTAGAGTTGGATAGTAGAGGGTGTTGGTAGAGTTGGATAGTAGAGGGTGTTGGTAGAGTTGGATGCTAAAGGGTGTTGGTAGAGTTGGATAGTAGAGGGTGTTGGTAGAGTTGGATAGTAGAGGGTGTTGGTAGAGTTGGATGCTAAAAGGTGTTGGTAGAGTTGGATAGTAAAGGGTGTTGGTAGAGTTGGATGCTAAAGGGTGTTGGTAGAGTTGGGTGCTAAAGGGTGTTGGTAGAGTTGGGTGCTAAAGGGTGTTGGTAGAGTTGGGTGCTAAAGGGTGTTGGTAGAGTTGGATAGTAGAGGGTGTTGGTAGAGTTGGGTGTTAAAGGGTGTTGTGTAACGGTGGTCCTCCTCCTCTTCAACCGAAAAGGAGGAGTATTGAGGGAACCAAGGCGCAGCGGGTTGTGAACACATAATATTTATTAAAGACAAGACGAAAACACGAACTTCACTATAAACTAACAAAACAACAAACGGAGTAGACAGACCTGAACGACGAACTTACATAAAACACGAGAACGCACGAACAGGGAAAATAGCCTACACAAAAAAATGACGATGTACAACACAAACCGAACAGTCCCGTATGGTGCGACAAACACTGACACAGGAGACAACCACCCACAACGAACACAGTGAAACAACCTACCTAAATATGACTCTTAATTAGAGGAACGCCAAACACCTGCCTCTAATCAAGAGCCATACCAGGCAACCCTAAACCAACATAGAAACACACAACATAGAATGCCCACCCAAACTCACGTCCTGACCAACTAACACATACAACAAACTAACAGAAATAGGTCAGGAACGTGACATAACCCCCCCCATAAGGTGCGAACTCCGGGCGCACCAGCACAAAGTCTAGGGGAGGGTCTGGGTGGGCATCTGACCACGGTGGTGGCTCAGGCTCAGGGCGAGGTCCCCACCCCACCATAGTCAATCCCAGCTTCCATCTCCCCCTACAAATGACCACCCTCATACTACACCCACTTAATCCTTTGGGTAACATCAATACAAGGGGCAGCCCCGGGATAGAGGGATAGCTCAGGACAGAGGGATAGCTCAGGACAGAGGGATAGCTCAGGATAGAGAGGTAGCTCAGGATAGAGAGGTAGCTCAGGATAGAGGGGCAACTCCGGACTGAAAGGCAGCTCCGGACAGAGAGACAGCTCTGGACTGAGGGGCAGTTCTGGGTAAATAGCCGCTCTGGGCTAAGGGACAGCTCATGACTGGCTGACGGCTCTGGACGCTCATGGCTGGCTGACGGCTCTGGACGCTCATGGCTGGCTGACGGCTCTGGACGCTCATGGCTGGCTGACGGCTCTGGACGCTCATGGCTGGCTGACGGCTCTGGACGCTCATGGCTGGCTGACGGCTCTGGACGCTCATGGCTCACTGGCGGTTCTGGACGCTCATGGCTCACTGGCGGCTCTGGCAGATCCTGTCTGGTTGGCGGCTCTGGCAGTTCCTGTCTGGTTGGCGGCTCTGGCAGATCCTGTCTGGTTGACGGCTCTGGCAGATCCTGTCTAGTTGGCGGCTCTGGCAGATCCTGTCTAGTTGGCGGCTCTGGCAGACCCTGTCTGGTTGGCGGCTCTGGCAGATCCTGTCTGGTTGGCGGCTCTGGCAGATCCTGTCTAGTTGGCGGCTCTGGCAGATCCTGTCTAGTTGGCGGCTCTGGCAGATCCTGTCTGACGAATGGCTCTAGCGGCTCCTGACTGACTATCGGCTCTGACGGCTCGGGACAGACGGGCGGCTCTAATGGCTCGGGGCAGACGGATGGCTCAGACGGCGCTGGGGAGACGGATGGCTCAGATGGCGCTGGGGAGACGGATGGCTCAGATGGCGCTGGGGAGACGGATGGCTCAGATGGCGCTGGGGAGACGGATGGCTCAGATGGCGCTGGGGAGACGGATGGCTCAGACGGCGCTGGGGAGACGGATGGCTCAGACGGCGCTGGGGAGACGGATGGCTCAGATGGCGCTGCGGAGACGGATGGCTCAGACTGATCCTGTCTAGCGGAAGGCTTTGGCTGCTCCTGTCTGGCGGAAGGCTCTAGCGGCTCCTGTCTGGCGGAAGGCTCTAGCGGCTCCAGTCTGGCGGAAGGCTCTGTAGGCTCATGGCAGACGGGCGGCTTTGAAGGCTCAATACAGACGGGCAGTTCATGCGGCGCTTGGCAGACGGACAGTTCAGGCGCCGTTGGGCAGACGGCAGACTCTGGCCGGCTGAGACGCACTGTAGGCCTGGTACGTGGTGCCGGAACTGGAGGCACCGGACTGGAGACACGCACTTCAAGCCTAGTGCGGGGAGCAGGGACAGGGCACACTGACCTCTCAAAGCGCACTATAGGCCTGGTGCGTGGTACCGGCACTGGTGGTACCGGGCTAAGGGCACGCACCTCAGGGCGAGTGCGGGGAGAAGGAACAGTGTGTACAGGACTCTGGAGACGCACAGGTGGCTTAGTGCGTGGTGCCGGAACTGGAGGCACCGAACTGGATACACGCACTACATGGAGAGTGCGTGGAGGAGGAACAGGTGGTACTGGGCTGGGGCGGGGAGGTAGCGCCGGAAATACCGGACCGTGCAAGCGTACTGGCTCTCTTGAGCATTGAGCCTGCCCAACCTTACCTGGTTGAATGCTCCCGGTCGCCCGACCAGTGCGGGGAGGTGGAATAACCCGCACCGGGCTATGTAGGCGAACCGGGGAAACCATGCCTAAGGCAGGTGCCATGTATGCCGGCCCGAGGAGACGCACTGGAGACCAGACGCGTTGAGCCGGCCTCATGACACCTGGCTCAATGCCCAATCTAGCCCTACCAGTGCGGGGAGGTGGAATAACCCGCACCGGGCTATGCACACGTACAGGAGACACCGTGCGCTCTACTGCGTAACACGGCGTCTGCCCGTACTCCCGCTCTCCACGGTAAGCCTGGGAAGTGGGCGCAGGTCTCCTACCTGCCCTAGGCCCACTACCTCTTAGCCCCCCCCCAAGAAATGTTTGGGTGTTACTCACGGGCTTTTCGGGCTTCCGTGCAAGACGCGTCCCCTCATAACGCCGGTTCCTTTCTCTCTTTTCCTCCGCTCTCCGAACTGCCTCCAGCTGTTCCCATGGACGGTGATTCACTTTAGCCCATGGTCCTTCTCCGTTAAATACTTGCTCCCAACTCCACAAGTCCTGTATACTCTCCCGTTGCTCGAAATTACGCTGCTTGGTTCTGGATTGGTGGGTGGTTCTGTAACGGTGGTCCTCCTCCTCTTCAACCGAAAAGGAGGAGTATTGAGGGAACCAAGGCGCAGCGGGTTGTGAACACATAATATTTATTAAAGACAAGACGAAAACACGAACTTCACTATAAACTAACAAAACAACAAACGGAGTAGACAGACCTGAACGACGAACTTACATAAAACACGAGAACGCACGAACAGGGAAAATAGCCTACACAAAAAAATTACGATGTACAACACAAACCGAACAGTCCCGTATGGTGCGACAAACACTGACACAGGAGACAACCACCCACAACGAACACAGTGAAACAACCTACCTAAATATGACTCTTAATTAGAGGAACGCCAAACACCTGCCTCTAATCAAGAGCCATACCAGGCAACCCTAAACCAACATAGAAACACACAACATAGAATGCCCACCCAAACTCACGTCCTGACCAACTAACACATACAACAAACTAACAGAAATAGGTCAGGAACGTGACATGTTGGTAGAGTTGGGTGTTAAAGGGTGTTGGTAGAGTTGGGTGTTAAAGGGTGTTGGTAGAGTTGGGTGTTAAAGGGTGTTGGTAGAGTTGGATGCTAAAGGGTGTTGGTACTGTTGGGTGCTAAAGGGTGTTGGTAGAGTTGGGTGCTAAAGGGTGTTGGTAGAGTTGGATACTAAAGGGTGTTGTTAGAGTTGGATACTAAAGGGTGTTGGTAGAGTTGGGTACTAAAGGGTGTTGGTAGAGTTGGATACTAAAGGGTGTTGGTAGAGTTGCTGGTAAATTGCGTCATCTATTGCTGTCTTAAAATCGTCACTAGCAGTTTTTCCCCGATAATTAAACCTGGTCCTGTTTCCAGCTCCATGGCAAATGGAAAACAACCATGAACCAACAAGGCTAGTTTGTGTTGGTTCCGGCTCGGCCCGACACGGTTTGGTTCATCTAGTGAAATGGCACCAATAGAGACAAGTTGGTTCTCCCAGAGATGCAGCAGGAGTCATGGAGAGCCAGAGAGACTCCAGTGGGGACAAGCAGGGGTCCAGCATGGAGAGCCAGAGAGACTCCAGTGGGGACAAGCAGGGGTCCAGCATGGAGAGCCAGAGACTCCAGTGGGGACAAGCAGGGGTCCAGCATGGAGAGCTAGAGAGACTCCAGTGGGGACAAGCAGGGGTCCAGCATGGAGAGCCAGAGACTCCAGTGGGGACAAGCAGGGGTCCAGCATGGAGAGCTAGAGAGACTCCAGTGGGGACAAGCAGGGGTCCAGCATGGAGAGCTAGAGAGACTCCAGTGGGGACAAGCAGGGGTCCAGCAGCAGGTGTGATCTACCCATCCTCCTCAATAATTCATTTGATCTTGTTGCATAACAGAACAGAACTTTCTACATCACATTGGAACATCCCTCAACCACCCAACACACACACACACACACATCTGACAATGCCAACACTGCAAGAGGTATAGAATAAGCTTTAAGGTGAACCCTAGCTAGCCCACTGGGCACACACTGGTTGAATCAACGTTGTTTCAACATCATTTGTCAACGTATTGTGACCTGGAATCAATGTGGAAAATACATTGGATTTGAAAAAAGTCATCAACCATTTCCAGCAGCATTGTAAAGATCGAAATGATGGTAAAACAGGTTGTTACATCAATCTAATTTCAACATAATCATCAGAACTATGTATACATTGAAAATTCCACATAGAAATGAAAAAAATATTTTTCATCCTATATTCAATATATATTGGGTGGCTGAAATGACATTTAATTTATTATTTATTCTACGTTTTATTTGACCTTTTTTCAATATTGATAGTAACATTTTATGTTTGAATAAATTTTCTCCATAGATTCCACATCGCAATACGTTGCCAAATTACATTGAAACAACATTGATTCAACCAGTGTGTGCCCAGTGGGCTAGCGAGGGACCACCTCAAAGTGGGAGGTTCCTTCCAAAGCCTTCTCAGTTAGAACACAAGTTCCAGTCAAATTCCAGCCTATTAGAATGGCTGCAGTATATACACTATATAACTGATATCCAAAACATACAACTCACACAACAAAACCAATAAACGGTGTCATATACCCAGAAGACTCTCGATACTGCATTGGGAGGGCTAGGGAGTTGGACGTTTAAGAAGCGTGGCTGTCAAGTGACCATATGGTGTACGACAAGTTCTGACACGTTGGCCTACGTTGATTTGATGTGATTATGTGAGGCTTCATTAGGCAGTCTGTTCCAGTCTGACATTAGAAATATAGCAGGCCCAGTTCTGGCTGGTTCATTTGTTTCCTATTTGATCAATAATTCAGATACATGTCATTTCAGCCTCAGCAGACCACCCATGTTGATGTTGATGTTGTTGTTGTTGTGTGTGGCCCTCAGACCCATCTCTGCCCAGTGTGCACGTATAGGCAGAACCATCTCCCTTTCCTGTGTAATGCACACTGTCACACGCCCTGGCCAGAGTCTTACACACACATACTGTATGTAGACTTTTTCTACTGTATTATTGACTGTATGTTTGTTTATTCCATGTGTAACTCTGTGTTGTTGTATGTGTTGAATTGCTATGTTTTATCTTAGTCAGGTCGCAGTTCCAAATGAGAACTTGTTCTCAACTAGCCTACCTGGTTAAATAAAGGTGAAATATATATATTTATTTTTATTTTTTATTAACACACACACACACACATACACATACACACACACACATTCAGTAGTCCAGCAGGGGATACATAACACATTGTCCAGCTTGACAACATTTCAACACATCACTCAGCTGTCACCATTCTAGTCTAGTCTCCTCCATCTATTTCCATAACACAGCCATTACCCCCAATGGTAACATTACACAGACATTACCCCCAATGATAACATTACACAGACATTACCCCTAATGATAACATAACACAGACATTACCCCTAATGGTAACATAACACAGACATTACCCCAATGATAACATAACACATACATTACCCCTAATGGTAATATTACACAGACATTACCCCTAATGGTAACATTATACAGACATTACCCCTAATGGCAACATTATACAGACATTACCCCTAATGGTAACATTATACAGACATTACCCCCAATGGTAACATTACAAAGACATTACCCCTAATGGTAACATTATACAGACATTACCCCTAATGGTAACATTATACAGACATTACCCCCAATGGTAACATTACAAAGACATTACCCCTAATGGTAATATTATACAGACATTACCCCTAATGGTAATATTACACAGACATTACCCCTAATGGTAACATTATACAGACATTACCCCTAATGGTAACATTATACAGACATTACCCCTAATGGTAACATTATACAGACATTACCCCTAATGGTAATATTACACAGACATTACCCCTAATGGTAACATTACACAGACATTACCATCAATGGTAACATTATACAGACATCACCCCTAATGGTAATATTACACAGACATTACCCTCAATGTAAGGGTGGTTTGTTGTTTTCTCATAGTTAAAACAACCCTATACTTTTTAAGATTGTCAAATAAGAGTCATTCATTCATTTGTTCATTTATTCATGTATTTATTTCCAACAGCCATTAACCCAAACAAAGAAGAATATGTTGGGAAAGAGGAGGAGTGCTATTGTTAACAACATTTAAATGTCTATGATGTTACTGCCTTACAAGGTATCCTGTCCTGCTGGCCTATATGATGATGAGTTCCAGGCAGACAGAGTGGCAGTGGTATGATAACAGAACAGGCAGTTGGCAGGCCCAGTCCAATGTTCCATCCACAATGTCTCCATTCTAGTCTAGTTAGCTCACTGTGTGTCTCTGAAAGCTCCAGCTATATTTAAACAACGGTAATAAATACTAGTGTTCGGTCCTGGGGGTGCCCAACGCTAGAGGACCTGGAGATAGGCTCCTACCCTATAGGCCGTTGTGGCTCAGACAAGGCTAGTTACTGTAAATACTAGTGTTCGGTCCTGGGGGTGCCCAACGCTAGAGGACCTGGAGATAGGCTCCTACCCTATAGGCCGTTGTGGCTCAGACAAGGCTAGTTACTGTAAATACTAGTGTTCGGTCCTGGGGGTGCCCAACGCTAGAGGACCTGGAGATAGGCTCCTACCCTATAGGCCGTTGTGACTCAGACAAGGCTAGTTACTGTAAATACTAGTGTTCGGTCCTGGGGGTGCCCAACGCTAGAGGACCTGGAGATAGGCTCCTACCCTATAGGCCGTTGTGACTCAGACAAGGCTAGTTACTGTAAATACTAGTGTTCGGTCCTGGGGGTGCCCAACGCTAGAGGACCTGGAGATAGGCTCCTACCCTATAGGCCGTTGTGACTCAGACAAGGCTAGTTACGGTAAATACTAGTGTTCGGTCCTGGGGGTGCCCAACGCTAGAGGACCTGGAGATAGGCTCCTACCCTATAGGCCGTTGTGGCTCAGACAAGGCTAGTTACTGTAAATACTAGTGTTCGGTCCTGGGGGTGCCCAACGCTAGAGGACCTGGAGATAGGCTCCTACCCTATAGGCCGTTGTGACTCAGACAAGGCTAGTTACTGTAAATACTAGTGTTCGGTCCTGGGGGTGCCCAACGCTAGAGGACCTGGAGATAGGCTCCTACCCTATAGGCCGTTGTGGCTCAGACAAGGCTAGTTACTGTAAATACTAGTGTTCGGTCCTGGGGGTGCCCAACGCTAGAGGACCTGGAGATAGGCTCCTACCCTATAGGCCGTTGTGACTCAGACAAGGCTAGTTACTGTAAATACTAGTGTTCGGTCCTGGGGGTGCCCAACGCTAGAGGACCTGGAGATAGGCTCCTACCCTATAGGCCGTTGTGGCTCAGACAAGGCTAGTTACTGTAAATACTAGTGTTCGGTCCTGGGGGTGCCCAACGCTAGAGGACCTGGAGATAGGCTCCTACCCTATAGGCCGTTGTGGCTCAGACAAGGCTAGTTACTGTAAATACTAGTGTTCGGTCCTGGGGGTGCCCAACGCTAGAGGACCTGGAGATAGGCTCCTACCCTATAGGCCGTTGTGACTCAGACAAGGCTAGTTACTGTAAATACTAGTGTTCGGTCCTGGGGGTGCCCAACGCTAGAGGACCTGGAGATAGGCTCCTACCCTATAGGCCGTTGTGACTCAGACAAGGCTAGTTACTGTAAATACTAGTGTTCGGTCCTGGGGGTGCCCAACGCTAGAGGACCTGGAGATAGGCTCCTACCCTATAGGCCGTTGTGGCTCAGACAAGGCTAGTTACTGTAAATACTAGTGTTCGGTCCTGGGGGTGCCCAACGCTAGAGGACCTGGAGATAGGCTCCTACCCTATAGGCCGTTGTGACTCAGACAAGGCTAGTTACTGTAAATACTAGTGTTCGGTCCTGGGGGTGCCCAACGCTAGAGGACCTGGAGATAGGCTCCTACCCTATAGGCCGTTGTGGCTCAGACAAGGCTAGTTACTGTAAATACTAGTGTTCGGTCCTGGGGGTGCCCAACGCTAGAGGACCTGGAGATAGGCTCCTACCCTATAGGCCGTTGTGGCTCAGACAAGGCTAGTTACTGTAAATACTAGTGTTCGGTCCTGGGGGTGCCCAACGCTAGAGGACCTGGAGATAGGCTCCTACCCTATAGGCCGTTGTGACTCAGACAAGGCTAGTTACTGTAAATACTAGTGTTCGGTCCTGGGGGTGCCCAACGCTAGAGGACCTGGAGATAGGCTCCTACCCTATAGGCCGTTGTGACTCAGACAAGGCTAGTTACTGTAAATACTAGTGTTCGGTCCTGGGGGTGCCCAACGCTAGAGGACCTGGAGATAGGCTCCTACCCTATAGGCCGTTGTGGCTCAGACAAGGCTAGTTACTGTAAATACTAGTGTTCGGTCTTTGGGGTGCCCAACGCTAGAGGACCTGGAGATAGGCTCCTACCCTATAGGCCGTTGTGGCTCAGACAAGGCTAGTTACTGTAAATACTAGTGTTCGGTCCTGGGGGTGCCCAACGCTAGAGGACCTGGAGATAGGCTCCTACCCTATAGGCCGTTGTGACTCAGACAAGGCTAGTTACTGTAAATACTAGTGTTCGGTCCTGGGGGTGCCCAACGCTAGAGGACCTGGAGATAGGCTCCTACCCTATAGGCCGTTGTGGCTCAGACAAGGCTAGTTACTGTAAATACTAGTGTTCGGTCCTGGGGGTGCCCAACGCTAGAGGACCTGGAGATAGGCTCCTACCCTATAGGCCGTTGTGACTCAGACAAGGCTAGTTACTGTAAATACTAGTGTTCGGTCCTGGGGGTGCCCAACGCTAGAGGACCTGGAGATAGGCTCCTACCCTATAGGCCGTTGTGGCTCAGACAAGGCTAGTTACTGTAAATACTAGTGTTCGGTCCTGGGGGTGCCCAACGCTAGAGGACCTGGAGATAGGCTCCTACCCTATAGGCCGTTGTGACTCAGACAAGGCTAGTTACTGTAAATACTAGTGTTCGGTCCTGGGGGTGCCCAACGCTAGAGGACCTGGAGATAGGCTCCTACCCTATAGGCCGTTGTGACTCAGACAAGGCTAGTTACTGTAAATACTAGTGTTCGGTCCTGGGGGTGCCCAACGCTAGAGGACCTGGAGATAGGCTCCTACCCTATAGGCCGTTGTGACTCAGACAAGGCTAGTTACTGTAAATACTAGTGTTCGGTCCTGGGGGTGCCCAACGCTAGAGGACCTGGAGATAGGCTCCTACCCTATAGGCCGTTGTGACTCAGACAAGGCTAGTTACTGTAAATACTAGTGTTCGGTCCTGGGGGTGCCCAACGCTAGAGGACCTGGAGATAGGCTCCTACCCTATAGGCCGTTGTGGCTCAGACAAGGCTAGTTACTGTAAATACTAGTGTTCGGTCCTGGGGGTGCCCAACGCTAGAGGACCTGGAGATAGGCTCCTACCCTATAGGCCGTTGTGACTCAGACAAGGCTAGTTACTGTAAATACTAGTGTTCGGTCCTGGGGGTGCCCAACGCTAGAGGACCTGGAGATAGGCTCCTACCCTATAGGCCGTTGTGACTCAGACAAGGCTAGTTACTGTAAATACTAGTGTTCGGTCCTGGGGGTGCCCAACGCTAGAGGACCTGGAGATAGGCTCCTACCCTATAGGCCGTTGTGGCTCAGACAAGGCTAGTTACTGTAAATACTAGTGTTCGGTCCTGGGGGTGCCCAACGCTAGAGGACCTGGAGATAGGCTCCTACCCTATAGGCCGTTGTGACTCAGACAAGGCTAGTTACTGTAAATACTAGTGTTCGGTCCTGGGGGTGCCCAACGCTAGAGGACCTGGAGATAGGCTCCTACCCTATAGGCCGTTGTGACTCAGACAAGGCTAGTTACTGTAAATACTAGTGTTCGGTCCTGGGGGTGCCCAACGCTAGAGGACCTGGAGATAGGCTCCTACCCTATAGGCCGTTGTGACTCAGACAAGGCTAGTTACTGTAAATACTAGTGTTCGGTCCTGGGGGTGCCCAACGCTAGAGGACCTGGAGATAGGCTCCTACCCTATAGGCCGTTGTGGCTCAGACAAGGCTAGTTACTGTAAATACTAGTGAGGATGGGACTTGACCATTTTAGTGTTGATGTTGGACCATGCCAACAGGAAGCTAAAGACTGTAGCTCTGTTCGAATACTCATACTAACCGCACTAACCATACTATTTGTGAAGTAAATTGAGTATGTAATATGCTTATTGGTCATAGTATGGATATAGTTAGTAACCCAAAAGTTCCAGGATGTCATACTAAATTCGGCAAAATATGAAGTATACACGCAGAGGACACTATTTCCATACTTTAGGGCCCATAATGCAATTCTTCAGGAAATGGGCATGGCTACACATCGTTTCCAGATTTGAAGAAAATGGCGGAATATATGCAGTCGAAGTATAACGAGAGCGGATACAAATTCACTGCTTTAACTAATTATGACAAATGTTAAGAAAATGTTGAGCAATGTAATAAAGTATTGACTTTTCAAATAAGTTACCTTACACATTATATTGGCTGACAATTTGTTAGCTACTGTCACGCCCTGACCATAGAGATCCTTTTTATGTCTCTATTTTGGTTGGTCAGGGCGTGAGTTGGGGTGGGCATTCTATGTTTTTGTTCTATGTTGTCTATTTCTATGTGTTTGGCCGGGTGTGGTTCTAAATCAGAGGCAGCTAGCTGTCTATCGTTGTCTCTGATTGAGAACCAAACTTAGGTAGCCTTTTCCCACCTGTGTTTTGTGGGTAGTTGTTTTCTGTTTTTGTGTCTGCACCAGACAGAACTGTTTCGCTCTAGGTCTCCTGTTTTTGTTTTTGTTCGATTTGGTTTTTGGATGAAATTATGAACACTTTAAATGCTGCACCTTGGTCCACTCTTCCTTCAGCCCACGAGAATCGTTACAGCTACGCTGTCCTTACGAACCACATAGCGTATCATTACAGCAGTATGTACCGGTATGTTGTTAGCTAGCTACCTAGCGTTAGTTGGCTACTTATACATCAAACTTGCCAGTATATTAACTATAGGGTAACTAACTACCCAACGTTTATTGACTTGATTTTTCCCATCATTCTTAGCTTAAGTGGTATAGTCATTGTGCGTTCTCAATGGACATTCGTGTGCTTTCGTAAATTCTCTCTGGCTATCTACTCCGATTTCAGAGCACTCTCGTATGAGTGTACCAGAGCGGAGAATAAGGAATTTACGAGCCTCAAAACCCGTTGAATATGGCCATGTCAGTAAACGTCGGCAAAAAGCGTAATTAAATTGTTTCCAGCAGCACAGTTACAGTCACCAACGCTCTGGATAACATGAAAACTACCTAACCAGCTTTGCTAGGGCGAGTAAAATGGTCAGAGTAGTCTCATTTGTGTCTGGAAGTAGCTAGCAAGTTCAAATCAACCCAACTCCTCGGCCCGAGCGTCCAGTGTGCGCTCCGAGAGCGAAACACTCTGATTTTACAAATGGACAATCTGACAATGCTCTGAATTTACGAGCGCACTCTGGCACTCCAGATTGAATTTAAGAACACACCCGAAGACGTAAAATGTCTAACTAGTCATTTGTTATGCTAAACGATTTGGCATGGGTCCTGAGATCCTCAAAAGGTTCTACAGCTGCAACATCGAGAGCATCCTGACTGGTTGCATCACTGCCTGGTACGGCAACTGCTCGGCCTCCGAGCGCAAGGCACTTCAGAGGGTAGTATGTACGGCCCAGTACTTCACTGGGGCAAAGCTGCCTGCCATCCAGGACCTCTACACCAGGCGGTGTCAGAGGAAGGCCCTAAAAATGGTCAAAGACACCAGCCACCCCTGTCATAGACTGTTCTCTCTACTACCGCATGGCAAACGGTACCAGAGTGCCAAGTCTAGGACAAAAAGGCTTCTCAACAGTTTTTACCCCCAAGCCATAAGACTCCTGAACAGGTAACCAAATGGTTACCCGGACTATTTGCATTGTGTGCCCCCCCAACCCCTCTTTTTACGCTACTGCTACTCTCTGTTTATCATATATGCACAGTCACTTTAACCATATTTACATGTACATACTAACTCAATTGGCCCGACAAACCAGTGCTCCCGCACATTGGCTAACCAGGCTATCTGCATTGTGTCCCAGCACCCGCCAACCCCTCTTTTACGCTACTGCTACTCTGTTCATCATATATGCATAGTCACTTTAACCATATCTACATGTACATACTACCTCAATAAGCCTGACTAACCGGTGTCTGTATATAGCCTTGCTATTCTTATTTTCAAATGTCTTTTTACTGTTGTTTTATTTCTTTACTTACCTACACACACACACACACACACACACACACACACACACACACACACACACACACACACACACACACACACACACACACACACACACACACACACACACACCTTTTTTTCGCACTATTGGTTAGAGCCTGTAAGTAAGCATTTCACTGTAAGGTCTACACCTGTTGTATTCGGCGCACGTGACAAATAAACTTTGATTTGATGTGATTTGATTTAACTAGCTAGCAAGAGGTTGCATAGCAACAGCATCAACTTTCAGTAGACAGGCTAAGACCTAGTACGTTCAACTGAAAGCATACTGTTCATTTACAGTATACTAAAATGAACTAATAGTATATAGTATGTAGTATATACTCATTAAGTATGTAGCATACAGTATGTTAGTATGGGTATTTCAACACAGCTTGTGTCTGTCCACCAATCACTGCTGCTCAGAAGAGACAGTAACACAGGAGGCTAAACTCATGTCAGACTGTGTGTGTGTGTGTGTGTGTGTGTGTGTGTGTGTGTGTGTGTGTGTGTGTGTGTGTGTGTGTGTGTGTGTGTGTGTGTGTGTGTGTGTGTGTGTGTGTGTGTGTGTGTGTGTGTGTGTGTGTGTGTGTGTGTGTGTGTGTGTGTGTGTGTGCATGCATGCGTCATGGCCAAACCACTGAGCTTATATAGAAACCAGTCTCATTTCACGGCTGGTAGAGGCACCCTATTCCCTATATAGTACACTACTTCTGACCAGGCCTGGCACCCTATTCCCTATATAGTACACTACTTCTGACCAGGGCCCAACCGTGAGATGCTGTGTTTGCGATGATAGCACAAGTAAATTACAGCAAGAAACAAACAGCAGTGTGAGTTTGGCAAAAACAAATGTAAACCTATCTCTTCCCAAAATAACAACACACAGTACATTTTTGGAAAAGGCTGGGGTGGCTAAAGGTTTTAGAAAACACGTTCCCAACAACAGTGAAGGCAGAGAAATGGGTGTCAGTGAATAACTGGTTCACATAACCTTTGAGGATGATTAGAAGCATCTAAAGCCTCATTTTAACTACTCTTTCTTTAAAAATACACATTTGTTTGCGTCATAAAACACTACTCAGGTTCATTGGGCTCATGTGAACGAGACTGAAATGAAATGTTTTCTCCATGCCACGGAAAATCCTGTTTTTTTACACCTCCATATCCCTCTCTCTTTCTGTGTGTGTGGGTCCTTTGTTTTTGCTGTCTGTATAGGACTGTAACTAGGACATCACACAAAGAACCCACCAAGGCAAGACAGTGACATCACCTGTTTGGGTGTTTACAGTTTGCTCCCACACACGCCCACAACATGCTGCTTATCCCAAGGGGTCGAAAAACACACACACATCATCGTGATCATCATCAACATCATCACGCATAACTTACTGTATACAGTACGTTAGGCACAACACTGGAACTTTGGCTTACAGAGCAGCGGCTTTATATGCATTGAAAACTTGTCTGCAGGATGAAAAGTAAATTCCTAAGCAAAGTGTTGTCGTTTACCCTCTCTTCCTGACCTGAATAATGACATTAATGAAGGTGCCTAATGAAGATGGTCATGACTTCCCTGTCTATATTCACTCATTGTTTCAATTCTGGGCACTACTCTGTGTGTGTGTGCGCGTGTGTGTGTGTGTGTGTGTGCCTGCGTGCGTGTGTGTGTGTGTCATGTTTGTGTGATTCTTTTTACATGATTCAGCTGAAACAACAGGGCTGCTTTGCCCCAACTCTCACCCCCACTGCAACAGCCATGCATATATAATTAGGTGATTAATGCATAACAAAACACCAAACACTAATTCACAGGCTAATTGCTGTTTGGTAGCAACTGATGCAGCTAATTATAGTGAAAGAGGCTAGTTCTTAGGAGCAGCGGGATACACACACACACACACACCCACACCCACACTCACACACACACACTCACACTCACACACTCACACTCACACTCACACACACACACACACACACACACACACACACACACAGCACACACACACACACACACAGAGAGAGCACACACAGCATTTATTATGTTTTGTCTCAACTTTTATAGTTCACACTAATTCAAACAAAGGCTATTTGTCTTACCGTGTTTCTAGGTATCTTGCACATTTAGTCTGGACTGTTATGGATATTGGCCCGACACTTAGGTCAAATATACAGTGGGGAGAACAAGTATTTGATACACTGACGATTTTGCAGGTTTTCCTACTTACAAAGCATGTAGAGGTCTGTAATTTTTATCATAGGTACACTTCAACTGTGAGAGAAGGAATCTAAAACAAAAATCCAGAAAATCACATTGTATGATTTTTAAGTAATTAATTGGCATTTTATTGCATGACATAAGTATTTGATACATCAGAAAAGCAGAACTTAATATTTGGTACAGAAACCTTAGTTTGCAATTACAGAGATCATACGTTTCCTGTAGTTCTTGACCAGGTTTGCACACACTGCAGCAGGGATTTTGGCCCACTCCTCCATACAGACCTTCTCCAGATCCTTCAGGTTTCGGGGCTGTCGCTGGGCAATACGGACTTTCGGCTCCCTCCAAAGATTTTCTATTGGGTTCAGGTCTGGAGACTGGCTAGGCCACTCCAGGACCTTGAGATGCTTCTTACGGAGCCACTCCTTAGTTGCCCTGGCTGTGTGTTTCGGGTCGTTGTCATGCTGGAAGACCCAGCCACGACCCATCTTCAATGCTCTTACTGAGGGAAGGAGGTTGTTGGTCAAGATCTCGCGATACATGGCCCCATCCATCCTCTCCTCAATACGGTGCAGTCGTCCTGTCCCCTTTGCAGAAAAGCATCCCCAAAGAATGATGTTTCCACCTCCATGCTTCACGGTTGGGATGGTGTTCTTGGGGTTGTACTCATCCTTCTTCTTCCTCCAAACACGGCGAGTGGAGTTTAGACCAAAAAGCTCTATTTTTGTCTCATCAGACCACATGACCTTCTCCCATTCCTCCTCTGGATCATCCAGATGGTCATTGACAAACTTCAGACGGGCCTGGACATGCGCTGGCTTGAGCAGGGGGACCTTGCGTGCGCTGCAGGATTTTAATCCATGACGGCGTAGTGTGTTACTAATGGTTTTCTTTGAGACTGTGGTCCCAGCTCTCTTCAGGTCATTGACCAGGTCCTGCCGTGTAGTTCTGGGCTGATCCCTCACATTCCTCATGATCATTGATGCCCCACGAGGTGAGATCTTGCATGGAGCCCCAGACCGAGGGTGATTGACCGTCATCTTGAACTTCTTCCATTTTCTAATAATTGTGCCAACAGTTGTTGCCTTCTCACCAAGCTGCTTGCCTATTGTCCTGTAGCCCATCCCAGCCTTGTACAGGTCTACAATTTATCCCTGATGTCCTTACACAGCTCTCTGGTCTTGGCCATTGTGGAGAGGTTGGAGTCTGTTTGATTGAGTGTGTGGACAGGTGTCTTTTATACAGGTAACGAGTTCAAACAGGTGCAGTTAATACAGGTAATGAGTGGAGAACAGGAGGGCTTCTTAAAGAAAAACTAACAGGTCTGTGAGAGCCGGAATTCTTACTGGTTGGTAGGTGATCAAATACTTATGTCATGCAATAAAATTCAAATTAATTACTTAAAAATCATACAATGTGATTTTCTGGATTTTTGTTTTAGATTCCGTCTCTCACAGTTGAAGTGTACCTATGATAAAAATGACAGACCTCTACATGCTTTGTAAGTAGGAAAACCTGCAAAATCGGCAGTGTATCAAATACTTGTTCTCCCCACTGTATATATAGCCCATAATTCAATACTTCTAAATTCCCAATAAAAGTTTAAATCACACAAACTCTACACAGCATAATTCATGTAACAGTCACAGGTAGGCAGCTAATTGTAAAAAAAGAAAAAAAGGCAAACTGGTCAACTCACTGTTGGTGTAGACAGCGTTCCAAGGCTGATAGCCATAGTATCCAGTGATCCTCAAGATCCGCTCCTCTATCGACGCGCTGTTAATGTCTTCAAAGGAACGGGACGATTTTAAAGTGTCCTCTTTGATAGACTCGTCCACAACCAGATACTTCAGTTGTCTCAGTTGGGGGCTGATGTCCGAAAGCCGTCTGGGACTCACATCGGGGGACTTCCGCATCCCGCTGTAGAAAGAGTATGACATGAGAGGCGGTTAGAAGAGTGTCCGGAACCATGAGCGGGAGGTGAGGCCCGTTCAGACCAAGCGGATTGCGAGTGTTCTAATGCGTGCGGACGGAAGGGCCGTGGTCGACGGGACAAGATAAAACATGATTCCCCACGGTCAATTTCAACTCAGTCAACCACTAATGTTAAGAGCTGGTTTGGTTTCCCTCCAACACTGGTGGAAGCCACACGCCGCTGCTGGGAGGCCATAGAGCGGGAAATCTTCATCCTTCACTGACCATGTGCTCGAGAGGGGCAGAGATGGAGAGAGAAGCTAAGCGAAAGTGACTGGGCGACCACAGTGCTGTGTACTGTATATGCATGCACTGTGCAATCCTTATTAAAACGATAGAGTTAAGATAGCCTACGCGTAGGCTTTGGTAGCTAATGAATAAATCGAGCCAACGCGATTTGGAAGGATGGGGACAAAGCAATTGTGACAGTCTATGATGCGTGCGCCAGTGCGCGCCATTGTACAAGTAGGCCTAGGCATCTCTTCCTCTGGATAATATTATCCAATGGCACAGGGAAAAACATAAACTATACTAGTATATGTTATCATTTTTTTCTAACCTACGCTGGGAAATCGGAGTTGTGGGAATAGTAGCCTATCCTATCTGATCTTTATTTGTATGGGGAATGGGCGTCGTTAACAATGTCGTGTCCACTGAAGTATTGCTCCGTGTCAATCTGTTCTAGGCTAATTGCCGACTGTTTAAACGGTAGGCTATTATGCTGAGGTCCAGGGACTCGCATGACATGAACACAACTCGTCAACTTGAAAAATTCGTTTCTGTTGATCTGATAGCTTTCGCCTATCATCAGCTCAGTCGTCAGCTGGACCATTAATGCTTACAGTCATATAGCTTGATACGTTATTTAATTCTATTGTTTGGATACTAATGTGTTACTGTAACTTTCATATATAGGAATATCTTTTTTTTCTTCAGTGCAGGTAATGCAGTTGCAGGTAAGATAGAACACAAAGCCCGTGAGATAAACAATTAACAGTTAAAATTGAACAGAAGGTAACCATTCAGTGTAGACTTAGACTAATTAACTTGTGATTCTGGTTTAGGCTATTTTATCAAAGGTTATTTTATCCGCAATTGCTTTTACGCATGGACGCATGAAGAACATTTTCCAACAACAGCCTAGTTGTATACGCACTTACTGACTCTATCGGCTACTATGCAATGTAGCCTATCTAATTTTGGAACATTCTAGTCTACTGAGAACTTCATCATAATTCTTACATGGGCATCAAAGTTGTCGGAGGTCCGAGGTAGCACATGCAGTCCCGTCGGGGGCGTCCGACTCTGTCCCAAACAGTGCCCTTTCCATCGCCGTACATGATAATGCCACTCAATTGGGGACAGCGCGAGCCCGGTACTGTAAATCCAGTTCAACCACGGAGAAAAATAACATGGTCCCTCTCTCTTCTCACCCACACATATGCCGTTGCATTACATCATT
This sequence comes from Salvelinus alpinus, assembly GCF_045679555.1. Classification (NCBI taxonomy): domain Eukaryota; kingdom Metazoa; phylum Chordata; class Actinopteri; order Salmoniformes; family Salmonidae; genus Salvelinus; species Salvelinus alpinus. Next base: position 90,025,028 of record NC_092088.1, on the reverse strand, counting down.
TGAACACGCACAGATAGATAGGGGCAATTGCGCTCTCCAATCTCCATCCGCTTGCACACCTCGGGGCTTCTGGCGAACATTGCAACAGTGCCACCTACCGGTGGTCAGAAATGCATTCCACTTTTGTGGAACCCTGAGGTAGCCTTACAAACTGGAATCGATTTTTTGTGATTCGTTTTTTAGATTAGGAACATGTCTGTGGAATTGGATGCATGATCTAGTCAATTTTGTTAACTGAGGCCATAATTCCTATGAATTGCCACTGAGATCTCCACAGACCATGGTTGTGGAATCGGCCTTACTTCAGACGTCAAAAGCAGTAGGCAATTAGCCTGGATTCTAAATATGCTATACTCCGTTTGAAACAAACCTTATCAGTTGAGTTTCCAGGAGATGACAATATAATATTGGTTAACCTAGTAAGTAAAATCTTGCATTATTTGATCAGTCCACAAGAGATTCATGACATTAATACTGAAATACAGTTTGGTACATCATATGAGAGGAGTCTCAAGTATCCATCCAATCAGCTGGTATATTGGCGTATTAGCCTGAGGGATTTGATGGGATTAATCAAGTATGTAGGCTGCGTCTTAAATGGCACCCTATTCATAAAATAGTGCACTCCTTTTGACCAGGACACATATGGGTTCAAATAAGTGCACTATATATGGAATAGTGTGCCATTTGGGACAGATAGCTAGTCCTAGTCAAACTGCTGAGAACCAATTCATGTGAAATGGATTCACATACCGAAAAGTAATAAAGACACACACACTCATACACACACACACACACACACACCTCATCGAGGTCATACATAATTCATATTATTGCTGATCTTAGTGCTCCAATAAATATGCTAAACTTCTTGATTCTGTCCAATTTAAGAAGTATGTCACACTGACGCTCACTTCAATCCAAGGGCAACGGCATCAACCAATCAGCATGCATGGGAAACAACATGTTGGTGCATCCCAAATGGCACTCTACTATCTATATAGTGCAACACATTTGACCAGGTCTCATAGGGCTCTACTACCCATAGGGCTCTACTACCCATAGGGCTCTACTACCCATAGGGCTACACTACCCATAGGGTTTAACTACCCATAGGGCTCTACTACCCATAGGGCTCTACTACCCATAGGGCTCTACTACCCATAGGGCTCTACTACCCATAGGGCTCTACTACCCATAGGGCTCTACTACCCATAGGGCTCAACTACCCATAGGGCTCAACTACCCATAGGGCTCTACTACTCATAGGGCTCTACTACCCATAGGGCTCTACTACCCATAGGGCTCTACTACTCATAGGGCTCAACTACCCATAGGGCTCAACTACCCATAGGGCTCTACTACCCATAGGGCTCTACTACCCATAGGGCTCTACTACTCATAGGGCTCTACTACCCATAGGGCTACACTACCCATAGGGCTCTACTACCCATAGGGCTACACTACCCATAGGGCTCTACTACTCATAGGGCTCTACTACCCATAGGGCTCTACTACCCATCGGGCTCTACTACTCATAGGGCTCAACTACCCATAGGGTTCTACTACCCATAGGGCTCTACTACTCATAGGGCTCTACTACCCATAGGGCTACACTACCCATAGGGCTCTACTACCCATAGGGCTACACTACCCATAGGGTTTAACTACCCATAGAGCTCTACTACCCATAGGGCCCTACTACCCATAGGGCTACACTACCCATAGGGTTTAACTACCCATAGGGCTCTACTACCCATAGGGCCCTACTACCCATAGGGCTAAACTACCCATAGGGTTCTACTACCCATAGGGCTACACTACCCATAGGGTTCTACTACCCATAGTGTTCTACTACCCATAGGGCTCTACTACCCATAGGGTTTAACTACCCATAGGGCTCTACTACCCATAGGGCTCTACTACCCATAGGGTTCTACTACGCATAGGGCTCTACTACCCATAGGGCTCTACTACCCATAGGGCTCTACTACCCATAGGGCTCTACTACCCATAGGGCTCAACTACCCATAGGGCTCAACTACCCATAGGGCTCTACTACTCATAGGGCTCTACTACCCATAGGGCTCTACTACCCATAGGGCTCTACTACTCATAGGGCTCAACTACCCATAGGGCTCAACTACCCATAGGGCTCTACTACCCATAGGGCTCTACTACCCATAGGGCTCTACTACTCATAGGGCTCTACTACCCATAGGGCTACACTACCCATAGGGCTCTACTACCCATAGGGCTACACTACCCATAGGGCTCTACTACTCATAGGGCTCTACTACCCATAGGGCTCTACTACCCATCGGGCTCTACTACTCATAGGGCTCAACTACCCATAGGGTTCTACTACCCATAGGGCTCTACTACTCATAGGGCTCTACTACCCATAGGGCTACACTACCCATAGGGCTCTACTACCCATAGGGCTACACTACCCATAGGGTTTAACTACCCATAGAGCTCTACTACCCATAGGGCCCTACTACCCATAGGGCTACACTACCCATAGGGTTTAACTACCCATAGGGCTCTACTACCCATAGGGCCCTACTACCCATAGGGCTAAACTACCCATAGGGTTCTACTACCCATAGGGCTACACTACCCATAGGGTTCTACTACCCATAGTGTTCTACTACCCATAGGGCTCTACTACCCATAGGGCTCAACTACCCATAGGGCTCTACTACCCATAGGGCTCTACTACCCATAGGGCTCAACTACCCATAGGGCTCTACTACCCATAGGGCTCTACTACCCATAGGGCTCTACTACCCATAGGGTTCTACTACCCATAGGGTTATACTACCAATAGGGCTCTACTACCCATAGGGCTCAACTACCCATAGGGTTCTACTACTCATAGGGCTCTACTACCCATAGGGCTCTACTACCCATAGGGCTCAACTATCCATGGGGTTCTACTACCCATAGGGCTCTACTACCCATAGGGTTCTACTACCCATAGGGCTCTACTACCCATAGGGCTCTACTACCCATAGGGCTCTACGACCCATAGGGCTCTACTATCCATAGGGCTCTACTACCCATAGGGCTCTACTACCAATAGGGCTCTACTACCCATAGGGCTCTACTATCCATAGGGCTCTACTACTCATAGGGCTCTACTACCCATAGGGCTCTACTACTCATAGGGCTCTACTACCCATAGGGCTCTACTACCCATAGGGCTCTACTACCCATAGGGCTCTACTACCAATAGGGCTCAACTATCCATAGGGCTCTACTACCCATAGGGCTCTACTACCCATAGGGCTCTACTACCCATAGGGCTCTACTACCCATAGGGCTCAACTACTCATAGGGCTCTACTACCCATAGGGCTCTACTACCCATAGGGCTCTACTACCCATAGGGCTCTACTACCAATAGGGTTCTACTATCCATAGGGCTCTACTAGGGCTCTACTACTCATAGGGCTCTACTACCCATAGGGCTCTACTACCCATAGGGCTCTACTACCCATAGGGCTCTACTACCCATAGGGCTCAACTATCCATGGGGTTCTACTACCCATAGGGCTCTACTACTCATAGTGTTCTACTACCTATAGGGCTACACTACCCATAGGGTTTAACTATCCATAGCGCTCTACTACCAATAGGGCTCAACTATCCATAGGGCTCTACTACCCATAGGGCTCTACTACCCATAGGGCTCTACTACCCATAGGGCTCTACTACTCATAGGACTCTACTACCCATAGGGCTCTACTACTCATAGTGTTCTACTACCTATAGGGCTCTACTACCCATAGGGTTTAACTACCCATAGGGCCTTGGTCAAAAGTATTGCACTTTATAAGCAATAGGGTGCCATTTTGGGTGCAGCCGTTGTTGATCCGGTTGATGAACATGATTCTTTATACTGTGTTACATTAGCCATTTCTGCTGAGCAGAGAGAGTGTATGAATTATCCCAGTCAATTAACACCCGTATTACCAGTTACATAACCTAGAGCCCCTGGTCTATACTTTAAGAAGGGAAAAGAAGAGAGAGAGGGAAGGGCGTGAGAGAGGGAAGGGAGTGAGAGAGGGAAAGGAGTGAGAGAGAGACCAGAGTGAGAGAGATAAAGGAGAGAGCAATAAAGGAGTGAGAGAGGGAAAGGAGTGAGCGAGAAAGGAGTGAGAAAGAGAACGGTGTGAGAGAGAGAATGGAGTGAGAGAGAGAAAGGAGTGAGAGAGAGAAAGGAGTGAGAGAGAGAACGGTGTGAGAGAGAGAACGGAGTGAGAGAGAGAACGGTGTGAGAGAGAGAATGGAGTGAGAGAGAGAAAGGAGTGAGAGAGAGAAAGGAGTGAGAGAGAGAACGGTGTGAGAGACAGAACGGAGTGAGAGAGAGAATGGAGTGAGAAAGAAAGGAGTGAGAAAGAGAACGGTGTGAGAGAGAGAACGGAGTGAGAGAGAGAACGGTGTGAGAGAGAGAACGGAGTGAGAGAGAGAATGGAGTGAGAGAGAAAGGAGTGAGAAAGAGAACGGTGTGAGAGAGAGAACGGAGTGAGAGAGAGAACGGTGTGAGAGAGAGAATGGAGTGAGAGAGAGAAAGGAGTGAGAGAGAGAAAGGAGTGAGAGAGAGAACGGTGTGAGAGAGAGAACGGAGTGAGAGAGAGAATGGAGTGAGAGAGAAAGGAGTGAGAAAGAGAACGGTGTGAGAGAGAGAACGGAGTGAGAGAGAGAGCGGTGGGGATGGAGGGATAGGCAGTTTGCATGTCTGTGGTTGGTCCTCTAGAACAACAGGTTTTAAACTGCAGGGGGTAGGAGCCCACCCATTGTTTCTGACGCAGAACATCTCAGGTCCCTTCTCTCCCAACTGGCACACACACACACACACACACACACACACACACACACACACACACACACACACACACACACACACACACGTACGCACGCGCACACACGCACTCACACACACATACACAAAATCACACTCACACACAAATCCCGTCTCTTCTCAGTGGTCGGTGGTGGTCTATCTGGAGTGGAACAATAGGGGGGAGAGTACAATGCACCGGGGGGAAGGAGAGAGGAGAGAGAATGGGAGAAAAGGGGGAGAGGGATTTCTATTTATAGATCTGTCTGTAATGGAGTCCGCTGTCACCAATCACTTACATATCAAAGCGCAGCAGGCTGAATGGACTTGTTGCTTTCTCCCCATTGGAAAGTCACTCCAGACTGTCATGTTTTGTTTGGCCTATTTTATTCTGTTATGTCAGTTGGCTACCATCAGTTACCATCACTTTTTCATGATCATACGTTTTAACTTTGAGGAATGTGCTTTGAGCACCACCATAATCAGTGAATTAGCATTCAATGAAAAGGCAGCCAGGTTAGGAATTTACACTTTGTCCTTTATATTAAAAAAGCTCCCACAAGATCTTTTGAATGAATATCAAAGATTTAAGACGCACCTGTTGCAGCAACCCTCAACAGTGAGAGTGCATATCATTTATCCATTTTGTGTCTTTAAAGGTTATTTTCTGTTCTGTCCATCACCGAGCCCTGCAGACTGTCCTCCTGTTCACCTTGGCCCTATACAGTACAGTAGCTTGGCTGCTCCCCACCCTGGATTATTGTTTCAAGCAGGCGGGGCGCAATCAACACTTTTCTAGCTGGCTATTCCCCACGGACTGGAGAGAGAACAGAAGGCTGGCAGGGGTTGCTGGGGATATGGCAGGATAGAATAGAACAGAACAGAAGTATTGCCAGTCTTGCATTGGGGACAGTACAGTCAGTCAGTCAGGCAGTCAGGGAGGCAGTCAGTCAGCAGTAGTCAGTCAGTCAGGCAGTCAGTCAGGCAGTCAGGCAGTCAGGCAGGCAGGCAGGCAGTCAGTCAGTCAGTCAGTCAACACCATAGACAGAAAAGGAGGAAAGAGAAAGAAAGATTTAGAGTAAGTGAGGAGGAGAGAGGTGACAAGAAAGGAGGAGTAGAGGTAGAATGTTGTGAGGAGGAGAGAGGTGACAAGAAAGGAGGAGTAGAGGTAGAATGTTGTGAGGAGGAGAGAGGTGACAAGAAAGGAGGAGTAGAGGTAGAATGTTGTGAGTAGGAGAGAGGTGACAAGAAAGGAGGAGTAGAGGTAGAATGTTGTGAGGAGGAGAGAGGTGACAAGAAAGGAGGAGTAGAGGTAGAATGTTGTGAGGAGGAGAGAGGTGACAAGAAAGGAGGAGTAGAGGTAGAATGTTGTGAGGAGGAGAGAGGTGACAAGAAAGGAGGAGTAGAGGTAGAATGTTGTAAGGAGGAGAGAGGTGACAAGAAAGGAGGAGTAGAGGTAGAATGTTGTGAGGAGGAGAGAGGTGACAAGAAAGGATATGCATGATGTCTTAATGAACGGTCTAGAATGAAGGCAGAGAGGAGCGCAGGAATATGCATGATGTCTTAATGAACGGTCTAGAATAAAGGGCGTGTGTAGAGGTAGAATGTTGTGAGGAGGAGAGGAAGAATGATGGAGGAGTTCGGAATAACTCATTACTCATTTACTCAGTATAGGTGAAAGTGGGGAAGGCCAGAGGAGTATAGTCAATGAATAACACATGACTCTGGAGGTGGGAGTAAGGAAGGATAGAGGGAAGGAAGGATAGAGGGAAGGAAGGATAGAGAGAAGGAAGGATAGAGGGAAGGAAGGATAGAGGAAAGGAAGGATAGAGGAAAGGAAGGATAGAGAGAAGGAAGGATAGAGGGAAGGAAGGATAGAGGGAAGGAAGGATAGAGGAATATAGTCAATTAATAACATGCCTCTGGAGGTGGGAGTAAGGAAGGATAGAGGGAAGGAAGGAAGGATAGAGGAAAGGAAGGATAGAGTGACGGAAGGATAGAGGAAAGGAAGAACAGAGAGAAGGAAGGACAGAGGGAAGGAAGGATAGAGGGAAGGAAGGATAGAGGGAAGGAAGGACAGAGGGAAGGAAGGATAGAGGGAAGGAAGGATAGAGGAATATAGTCAATGAATAACACATGCCTCTAGAGGTGGGAGTGAGCAGAAGTAATTGTTAAGTAGGGCAGGGTGACAACATAAAGGAAGGATTTTGTGCAGACACACATATCTCTCTTATCATAAAAGATGCATGGGTAGCAGGTTATGGGTCAAGGAATGAAGTGATGAAGGTAGAGAGGAGGGCAGGAATATGCATGATGTCTTAATGAACTGTCTAGAATGAAGGCAGAGAGGAGCGCAGGAATATGCATGATGTCTTAATGAACGGTCTAGAATGAAGGGAGAGAGGAGGGCAGGAATATGCATGATGTCTTAATGAACGGTCTAGAATGAAGGCAGAGAGGAGCGCAGGAATATGCATGATGTCTTAATGAACGGTCTAGAATAAAGGGCGTGTGTTAAAAGATAGACCCACATTTCCTCATTCTATGATGTCACATGATTCTTATACTGTGTATCTGTTGTTCTTAGAGAACACACAGACGCTCCATCAGGTCATTAATGCCCCTTTAAAAAGAAAGCCGCCCTTCAACGGTCTATAAATAGTCAACATCTGAGTGCTCTACTTCATGCAGTTTAGTGTTCTTCACAGGAAACAGCAGGTCCCTGATTGTATCACATTAAATGGTTGCATGATTTAAAAAGACTATCTCGCTCCCACATTAAACAAACAAGATACCATATTTCACCAAGGAGGACGTTTCAGGGGGAGGGCCCTGTGTTTTGGCTAATCATGTCACATGACCTGGATTTTTGTCTTTATTTAAAGCTTTTTCATCAAACTGTCCCATTTTCTTTTTATGTCAGATGGAATTGCATCATCCTCAGACAATTGCATACATTCTTGGTTTAATTCTAATTTCTGGAAGTTTAAAATAAAGGTTCAAATCCAGGTCATGTGATGTGATTAACCAGAACAAAAGGCGCTTCTCATGGTACCACAACGCAATTTAAATGAACCCCAACTTAAAAAGGGTTTTAAAATATGTCATAAGAACTACGTACATGCTGAGGACTTGGGTAACTCACAGGTAAAACAGAGGACCTGCATTCTGTCTCTCATGGGAGCCTATTGGTCGTCCTGTTGTCATGGCGTGTTAATGGATGTAAGTCATGTACAGCAGGTGAGGAGATCTCAGGTGACACAGAGGTGCCAGGGCAGGTGTTACCAGAGAGTGTGTTCCCACCACCAGGTCTGTTTCCCAAATAGCACCCCATATCAAGAGGTGCCAGGGCAGGTGTTACCAGAGAGTGTGTTCCCACCACCAGGTCTGTTTCCCAAATAGCACCCCATATCAAGAGGTGCCAGGGCAGGTGTTACCAGATAGTGTGTTCCCACCACCAGGTCTGTTTCCCAAATAGCACCCCATATCAAGAGGTGCCAGGGCAGGTGTTACCAGAGAGTGTGTTCCCACCACCAGGTCTGTTTCCCAAATAGCACCCCATATCAAGAGGTGCCAGGGCAGGTGTTACCAGAGAGTGTGTTCCCACCACCAGGTCTGTTTCCCAAATAGCACCCCATATCAAGAGGTGCCAGGGCAGGTGTTACCAGAGAGTGTGTTCCCACCACCAGGTCTGTTTCCCAAATAGCACCCCATATCAAGAGGTGCCAGGGCAGGTGTTACCAGAGAGTGTGTTCCCACCACCAGGTCTGTTTCCCAAATAGCACCCCATATCAAGAGGTGCCAGGGCAGGTGTTACCAGAGAGTGTGTTCCCACCACCAGGTCTGTTTCCCAAATAGCACCCCATATCAAGAGGTGCCAGGGCAGGTGTTACCAGAGAGTGTGTTCCCACCACCAGGTCTGTTTCCCAAATAGCACCCCATATCAAGAGGTGCCAGGGCAGGTGTTACCAGAGAGTGTGTTCCCACCACCAGGTCTGTTTCCCAAATAGCACCCCATATCAAATCAAATCAAACTTTATTTGTCACATGCGCCGAATACAACAAGTGTAGATCTTACTGTGAAATACTTACTTACAAGCCCTTAACCAACAGTGCAGTTCAAGAAGAGTTAGGAAAATATTTAACAAATAAACTAAAGTAAAAATATAATCAATATAATAGTCCGGTGGCCATTTGATTAATTGTTTAGCAGTCTTATGGCTTGGGGGTAGAAGCTGTTAATGAGCCTTTAGGTCCTAGACTTGGCGCTCCGACACGGCTTGCCTACATAGCCCCTATCGGGGTTCTGGTCAAAAGTAGTGCGCTATGTAGGGAATAGGGTGCCATTTGGGACACAGTCCAAGCCCCTCCCAGGGCAGTCCAGTAATTCATTGGCCCCCTAAGCCCTCTATAACCCTCTGGCCTTCCACTATTTATTATCACACTGACTGGCTAGTGGCTCTACCATCCGCAAACTGACTGGCAGAGATCAGCCTAATGTCAGGCCGCCAGAGGACCTGAATTGATAGTGTATGTCAAACTATTGGACTGGAAGACTAGGGATATAGCGAGGTAGAGCCTCTCAGAGTAGTTCTGATCCAGGATCAGCTTCCCCCTCTCCATATAATCTTATTCATTATGATTAAAAAAGTCAAACTTATCCTAGATCAGAACTCCTGCTAGACACTGCTAAACGTCTCTACTGATTCTGTTGTGTCAGACTGTATACTGTTATTTCTGTTACTCTATCACTCCAAAACATGAAGGGAAAATCAGATGATTATAGACTGACTAAAGTCAATCAGATCCATCCAACTGTAATGTAATCAATATGAGTACTGCTGCGGGGGATATCAAAGGCAATTCGCCAACTCTCCCTTTTGCATACTAAACCTTAGATCGGTAGATGTTACGCAAATACAGAATGTGTTGTGGTTTTCCCCCTAGTCTACAGTCTAAATATTTTCCCCTAGTCTACTCTACAGTCTAAATGTTTTCCCCTAGTCTACTCTACAGTCTAAATGTTTTCCCCTAGTCTACTCTACAGTCTAAATATTTTCCCCTAGTCTACTCTACAGTCTAAATGTTTTCCCCTAGTCTACTCTACAGTCTAAATGTTTTCACCTAGTCTACTCTACAGTCTAAATGGTTCACCTAGTCTACTCTACAGTCTAAATGTTTTCCCCTAGTCTACTCTACAGTCTAAATGTTTTCCCCTAGTCTACTCTACAGTCTAAATGTTTTCCCCTAGTCTACTCTACAGTCTAAATGTTTTCCCCTAGTCTACTCTACAGTCTAAATGTTTTCCCCTAGTCTACTCTACAGTCTAAATGTTTTCCCCTAGTCTACTCTACAGTCTAAATGTTTTCCCCTATTCTACTCTACAGTCTAAATGGTTCACCTAGTCTACTCTACAGTCTAAATGTTTTCACCTAGTCTACTCTACAGTCTAAATGGTTCACCTAGTCTACTCTACAGTCTAAATGTTTTCCCCTAGTCTACTCTACAGTCTAAATGGTTCACCTAGTCTACTCTACAGTCTAAATGTTTTCCCCTAGTCTACTCTACAGTCTAAATGTTTTCCCCTAGTCTACTCTACAGTCTAAATGTTTTCACCTAGTCTACTCCACAGTCTAAATGTTTTCCCCTAGTCTACTCTACAGTCTAAATGTTTTCCCCTAGTCTACTCTACAGTCTAAATGTTTTCCCCTAGTCTACTCTACAGTCTAAATGTTTTCCCCTAGTCTACTCTACAGTCTAAATGTTTCCCCCTAGTCTACTCTATAGTCTAAATGTTTTCCCCTAGTCTACTCTACAGTCTAAATGTTTTCCCCTAGTCTACTCTACAGTCTAAATGTTTTCCCCTAGTCTACTCTACAGTCTAAATGTTTTCCCCTAGTCTACTCTACAGTCTAAATGGTTCACCTAGTCTACTCTACAGTCTACATGTTTTCCCCTAGTCTACTCTACAGTCTAAATGGTTCACCTAGTCTACTCTACAGTCTAAATGTTTTCCCCTAGTCTACTCTATAGTCTAAATGTTTCCCCCTAGTCTACTCTATAGTCTAAATGTTTTCCCCTAGTCTACTCTACAGTCTAAATGTTTCCCCCTAGTCTACTCTATAGTCTAAATGTTTTCCCCTAGTCTACTCTACAATCTCAATGTTTTCCCCTAGTCTACTCTACAGTCTAAATGGTTCACCTAGTCTACTCTACAGTCTACATGTTTTCCCCTAGTCTATCCTATAGTCTAAATGTTTTCCCCTAGTCTACTCTACAGTCTAAATGTTTTCCCCTAGTCTACTCTACAGTCTAAATGTTTTCCCCTAGTCTACTCTACAGTCTAAATGTTTTCCCCTAGTCTACTCTACAGTCTAAATGTTTTCCCCTAGTCTACTCTACAGTCTAAATGTTTTCCCCTAGTCTACTCTACAGTCAGAATGTTTTCCCCTAGTCTACTCTACAGTCTAAATGTTTTCCCCTAGTCTACTCCACAGTCTAAATGTTTTCCCCTAGTCTACTCTACAGTCTGAATGTTTTCCCCTAGTCTACTCTACAGTCTAAATGTGAGGACTACAACACTATGAAAACATACAGTACTATCCTTTTTGTTGCATTGATTGGAGGGTGTGTATGGGTGTTGGTAGGGGGATATATGTGTGTGTGTGTGTGTGTGTGTGTGTGTGTGTGTGTGTGTGTGTGTGTGTGTGTGTGTGTGTGTGTGTGTGTGTGTGTGTGTGTGTGTGTGTGTGTGTGTGTGTGTGTGTGTGTGTGTGTGTGTGTGTGTGTGTGTGTGTGTGTGTGTGTGTGTGTGAACCTGGGGGGAGAGGCCAGGGGAACCAATGCTTACTCTAGCAAAAAAGTGCAGTCCAGTCATCAATAGGTAGGCAGGTCAACACCCCTCATCGGCAGTGTGGCCTCTGCCCAAACGGCACCCTGTTACCTATTTAGTGCTCTACTTTTGACAAGAACCCTATGAGGCCTGGTCAAAAGTAGTGCACTACATAGGGAATAGGGTGCCATTTGGGACTTAGCCTCAGTGTGTCTCCGCTCCAAGACGGAGGGATCAAGTTCATCTTGCATAGTGCCTCTCCTCTCAGTTAGAAACTCCCAGAGGCAAGACCATAATCAATTCTCATTGTGGTACACGTCAACTTCAGACACAATCCAACGATATCTTCTGAAACATTTGAGATGCTGTACTGGCCCAGGTAGACGTAGGATTGTGTTGTTTCCTGGCTGTGACGATATATAGGAACAGGTCTCTACATTCTAGAACACACAGGAGATAGAGAACAGGTTCTATGGTTCCCCTCAAGGATAAAGGAAGTGAATAGAATTGAGGTCATAGATCATCATTCAGTAGGCCTTTTCAGTATTCATAATGCCAGATGAAATGAGCCAATCAGATTAATCTCCTTCTGACTCAGCTTTAAATAGAACACCAACTGACTTCTCAGTCTGCAGACCAATGTGATTCTCAGCACTGTGTGTGTGTGTGTGTGTGTGTGTGTGTGTGTGTGTGTGTGTGTGTGTGTGTGTGTGTGTGTGTGTGTGTGTGTGTGTGTGTGTGTGTGTGTGTGTGTGTGTGTGTGTGTGTGTGTGTGTGTGTGTGTGTGTGTGTGAAAGAGAGAGATAGTGAGAGAGCGAGAGAGACAGCAGAAATATTCCCCGTCATTAATATTGCCATTTGATCTCTCTCCCTCCATCTTTCATATTCTCACATGCATTGGACTGAACAGCAGACTAGTGTGTGTGTGTGTGTGTGTGGTGCTCTGTGCTCAGCACTGGGTCTTTTCATAAAGGGATCAGAGACAAGAGCTCCGGCAGACAAGACCAAACAGAATGAAAATAAAGAGTGCTGGAAGGAAGAGAGAGCACTGAGGAGAAGCACTGAGGAGTCCCATTAAATCCATATTGACAGTGCATTGTGTACAATCTTCTTACTGTAACACGTTGGTTATCCAAGCTGGTTATCCAAATTGGTTATCCAAGTTCTCTGAGATCGATACAACCTTACCTAACCAATTCCTGGACACTAAATATTTTAATTATTTCATTTTTATCAATGTACTGAAATAAACTATTTGGAAGAAGGGAACCAGTGGTGGGTCTGCCAGGTGAAAGCCATTGCTGTAAAAGCCTGCTAAATTGGACCTAGTTTCTTTTGATGGATTTTTGATAGAGTGGACTGTGGACCTTGCTAGAATGTCTAATGTTACTAGCTCCAACAGGGCAGTAGAATGTCTAATGTTACCAGCTCCAACAGGGCAGTAGAATGTCTAATATTACCAGCTCCAACAGGGCAGTAGAAT